>NC_091978.1:60331608-60574108 GCF_044704955.1 Pristiophorus japonicus | reverse complement strand
ACACATTGGAATGTTATCTTATCTCTCTTGTCTTGACCAGATGGAGTTTTTCCATTGTGTCGCTTTTGACCCCTTGCCTTGTTTATCTGCCCCTCTGGGTTTCCTGTGGTTCAACAGTTGGACCTCCTGTAATTGTCCTTAGGTTACACAGTTTGTAACAATTAATAATTCTGATATGTTATTTCCTTTCAAACACCCTTAGAAAGTTGACCACTACAAAAGCCTATGTCAGCTTGTTTTAATTCCGAGATCCATTCTTAATCCTTTAATTATAACAAAGCTTGATAGCCCCACTTCATCGGGGAAACTAAAACTAGGGAGCATAGTCTTAGAATAAGGGCCGCCCATTTAAAACGGAGTTAAGGAGAAATTTCTTCTCTCAGAGTGTTGTAAACCTGTGGAATTCTCTGTCCCAAAGAGTTGTCGAGGCTGGGTCATTGAATATATTTAAGGTGGAGATAGACAGATTTTTGAGCGATGAGGGAGTAAAAGGTTATGGAGAGCGGGCAGGGAAGTGGAGCTGAGTGCAAGATCAGATCAGCCATGATCTTATTGAATGGTGGAGCAGGCTTGAGGGACCAAATGGCCGACTCCTGCTCCTGTTTCTTATGTTCTTATTGTGCTAGGATGAGGATGAGTGTGAGGGGTGGTGAGTGAGATGGGGAAGTGATAATGTAGATAGAGAGAGATAGGTGGAGGTGCAAGATAAGTTCGTGTGAGTAAGGGTATGCTGTGGAAGGGTGCAGAAAGCAGAGTGATTGGACTGTGGACTGTGATGCGAGGCACAGCAGGATGAAGATAAGTGTGGCTTTGTATTAACATTTCATGATCTAATGAGATCATTAAAAGGTTTGTGTCACTGCACCCAGGTCCTACTGACCACATACCTGCTTGTGACCTCCCAGACAATGTCCAACCAGGCTGTGTTTGTCTCCTGAGGAGGTCTCTTCCACCCATGGGAAGGGAAGCGGACCTCCCTGCATGCTGTGACTCCCTCTATAAGCATATATGGAGGGAGTCATGGGAGGGCCTGGATGCAGATGCGTACCTTTGTGCAGTGCTTGTCAGTGTTTGCAGCATCTCTATACTGTAGCCATTGACAGAACAACTGTCAAAACAACATTTATCAATGGTCCCTTTAAGGAAACCGGCTGATAATTGATCATGAAATGATATCACCAGACCCACTTCCTCTAATTGGATCAGGAAACGGCCTGTATCAACGGAAAATCATTTCAGAGAGTGGGATGGACCTGCCACCGATGCCACCTGCCTCGGACCTGCTGAGGTAAGGAAAACTCCAGCGACTATGTGTAGATAAAGCTTCAGTGGATATTGTCGACAGATTTTCAAAAAGTGTTTGATAATGTACCGCACACTGTGCTAACAGCATTAAGGTGCATGGTATTAGCAAGAATGTGAGAACATGGGTGGATAAAGGATAGAAAATAGAGAGAAGTGGTCAATGGATGTTTTTTGATCTGGGAGATGTAAATAGTGATATCTTCATGGAGTCAATGGTAGAATAATACTGTTCCAAAATCTTCATAGGCGGTCCCTCGAATCAAGGATGACTTGCTTCCATGCCAAAAGGGGATGAGTTCATAGGTGTTTCAATGAAGGACCTAATATTCTAGGTCTCGAACTACATATTGAAGGATGGAAGATGCCCTTGCGTGGATTTTTTAACCTGTGGTGGCCATTGCACACCAGCCACCACACGGGCTTGACAGAGCTAGGTCTTGGTTCAGTGGCAAGGATAACTGCCGACCAGCTCTGCTGCATGGACCTAGCACACACACATATTGCAGTGTGCGCTGGCCCATGCTGCCTCTGGGCCCTCGCCTCTTAGAAACATAGAAACATAGAAAATAGGTGCAGGAGTAGGCCATCCGGCTCTTCGAGCCTGCACCACCATTCAATAAGATCATGACTGATCATTCCTTCAGTACCCCATTCATGCTTTCTCTCCATACCCCTTGATCCCTTCAGCCGCAAGGGCCATATCTAACTCCCTCTTGAATATATCCAATTAACTGGCATCAACAACTCTCTGCGGTAGGGAATTCCACAGGTTAACAACTCTCTGAGTGAAGAAGTTCCTCCTCATCTCAGTCCTAAATGGCTTACCCCTTATACTAAGAGTATGTCCCCTGGTTCTGGACTTCCCCAACATCAGGAACATTCTTCCTGCATCTAACCTGTCACGTCCCGTCAGAATTTTATATGTTTCTATGAGATCCTCTCTCGTCCTTCTAAACTCCAGTGAATACAGGCCCAGTTGATCCAGTCTCTCCTCATATGTCAGTCCTGCCATCCCAGGAATCAGTCTGGTGAACCTCCGCTGCACTCCCTCAATAGCAAGACCGTCTTTCCTCAGATTAGGAAACTGAACACAATATTCCAGGTGGGGCCTCGCCAAGGCCCTGTACAACTGCAGTAAGACTTCCTTGCTCCTATACTCAAATCCCCTTGTTATGAAGGCCAACATACCATTTGCCTTCTTCACCGCCTGCTGTACCTGCAAGCCAACCTTCAATGACTGATGAATCATGACACCCAGGTCTCGCTGCACCGCCCCTTTTCCTAATCTGCCGCCATTCAGATAATATTCTGCCTTCGTGTTTTTGCCCCCAAAGTGGATAACCTCACATTTATCCACATTATACTGCATCTGCCATGTATTTGCCCACCCTTCTAACCTGTCCAAATCACCCTGCAGCCTCTTAGTGTCCTCCTCACAGCTCATACCGCCACCCAGTTTAGTGTCATCTGCAAACTTGGAGATATTACACTCAATTCCATCATCCAAATCATTAATATATATTGTAAAGAGCTGAGGTCCCAGCACTGAGTCTTGCGGCACTCCATTAGTCACTGCCTGCCACTCTGAAAAGGACCCGTTAATCCCGACTCTCTGCTTCCTGTCTGCCAACCAGTTCTCTATCCACATCAGTACATTACCCCCAATACCGTGTGCTTTGATTTTGCACACCAATCTCTTGTGTGGGACCTTGTCAAAAGCCTTCTGAAAGTCCAAATATACCACATCCGCTGGTTCTCCCCTGTCCACTCTACTGGTTACATCCTCAAAAAATTCCAGAAGATTTGTCATGCATGATTTCCCCTTCATAAATCCACGCTGACTTGGACCAATCCTATTACTGCTTTCCAAATGTGCTGCTATTTCATCCTTAATGATTGAGTCCAACATTTTCCCCACTACTGATGTCAGGCTAACTGGTCTATAACTACCCATTTTCTTGCTCCCTCCTTTTTAAAAAAGTGGTGTTACATTAGCAACCCTCCAGTCCATAGGAACTGATCCAGAGTCGATAGACTGTTGGAAAATTATCACCAATGCATCTACTATTTCTAGGACCACTTCCTTCAGTACTCTGGGATGTAGACTATCAGGCCCTGGGGAATTATCGGTCTTTAATCCCCTCAGTTTCCCTAACACAATTTCCCGCCAAATAAGAATATCCTTCAGTTCCCCCTTCTCACTAGACTTTCGGACCCCGAGTACATCAGGAGGTTATTTGTGTCTTCCTTTGTGAAGACAGAACCAAAGTACTTGTTCAATTGGTCTGCCATTTCTTTGTTCCCCATTATAAATTCACCCGAATCCGACTGCAAGGGACCAACATTTGTCTTCACTAATCTTTTTCTCTTCACAAATCTATAGAAGCTTTTGCAGTCATTTTTTCTGTTCCCGGCAAGTTTCCTCTCATACTCTATTTTCCCCCTCTTAATTAAACCCAATGTCCTCCTCTGCTGTATTCTAAATTTCTCCCAGTCCTCCAGCTTGCTACTTTTTCTGGCTAATTTGTATGCCTCTTCCTTGGATTTAATTTCCCTTGTTAGCCACAGTTGAGCCACCTTCCCCGTTTTATTTTTACTCCAGACAGAGATGTACAATTGTTGAAGTTCGTGCATATGATCTTTAAAGGTTTGCCATTGCCTATCCACCGTCAACCCTTTAAGTATCATTTGCCAGTCTAATCTAGCCAATTCGCGCCTCGTACCATCAAAGTTACCTTTCCTTAAGTTCAGGACCCTAGTTTCTGAATTAACTTTGTCACTCTCCATCTTAATAAAGAATTCTACCATATTATGGTCACTCTTCCCCAAGGGGCCTCGCACAACAAGATTGCTAATTAGTCCCTTCTCATTACACATCACCCAGTCTAGGATGGCCAGCTCTCTGGTTGGTTCCTCGACATATTGGTCTAGAAAACCATCCCTAATACACTCCAGGAAATCCTCCTCCACCGCATTGCTACCAGTTTGGTTAGCCCAATCAATATGTAGATTAAAGTCACCCATGATTACTGCTGTACCTTTATTGCACACCTCCCTTATTTCTTGTTTGATGCTGTCCCCAACCTCACTACTACTATTTGGTGGCCTGTATACAACTCCCACTAGCGTTTTCTGCCCTTTGGTATTCCGTAGCTCCACCCATACCGATTCCACATCATCCAAGCTAATGTCCTTCCTTACAATTGCATTAATTTCCTCTTTAACCAGCAACATCACCCCGCCTCTTTTTCCTCTCGGTCTATCCTTCCTAAATGCTGAATACCCCTGGATGTTGAGTTCCCAGCCTTGGTCACCCTGGAGCCATGTCTCCGTGATGCCAATCACATCATACCCATTAACTGCTATCTGCGCAGTTAGTTCGACCACCTTATTCCGAATACTCCTCGCATTGAGGCACAGAGCCTTCAGGCTTGTCTTTTTAACACACTTTGACCCTTTAGAATTCTGCTGTAAAGTGGCCTTTTTTGTTTTTTGCCTTGGGTTTCTCTGCACTCCACTTTTACTATTTTCCTTTCTATCTTTTGCTTCTGTCTCCATTTTATTCCCCTCTGTCTCCCTGCATAGGTTCCCATCCCCCTGCCATATTAGTTTAACTCCTCCCAAACAGCACTAGCAAACATTCCCCCTAGGACATTGGTTCCGGTCCTGCCCAGGTGCAGACCGTCTGGTTTGTACTGGTCCCACCTCCCCCAGAACTGGTTCCAATGTCCCAGGAATTTGAATCCCTCCCTTCTGCACCACTGCTCAAGCCACGTATTCATCTGAGCTATCCTGCGATTCCTACTCTGACTAGCACGTGGCACTGGTAGCAATCCTAAGATTACTACTTTTGAGGTCCTACTTTATAATTTAACACCTAGCTCCCTAAATTTGTCTCGTAGGACCTCATCCCGTTTTTTACCAATATCATTGGTACCTATATGCACCACGACAACTGGCTGTTCACCCTCCCTTTTCAGAATGTCCTGCACCCGCTCCAAGACATCCTTGACCCTTGCACCAGGGAGGCAACATACCATCTTGGAGTCTCGGCTGCGGCCGCAGAAACGCCTATCTATTCCCCTGACAATCAAATCCCCTATCACTATTGCTCTCCCATTCTTTTTTCTGCCGTCCTGTGCAGCAGAGCCAGCCACGGTGCCATGAACTTGGCTGCCGCTGCTCTCCCCTGATGAGTCATCCCCCTCAACAGTACTCAAAGTGGTGTATCTGTTTTGCAGGGGGATGACCGCAGGGGACCCCTGCACTACTTTCCTTGCACTGCTCTTCCTGTTGGTCTTCTAGGCCCTGAACTCATCTGTGTGTCTCTGTGTCTCTGTGTCTCTGTGGAAAGCAGTGTTTGACAAGGATCAGTACTGGGTGCCATTTTTCAGCTCTAATATGTAGTAAGAGTCTTCAGGAGGTCATAGACATGTTAGTAGATTGGGAAGATAGATGTTAGATGAAACTTAATATGTAGAGAAGTGAGGAGACGCATTTTAGGAAGATGAATAAGAGGAAACTAAAGGCTTGATTTTAACCCAGGGCGGTAATCGGATGGACAGAGATCGTGTTGAGATTAGATATAAATCGTCCCTTAAACCATAAGGGCAAGAAATTCCGTTGCACTCCATTAATAGCCTCAGCTATTATTTAGGCAAACACAGCATTGAGGTGAATGACCAGTTAATCTGTTTTTGGTGCTGTTGGTTGAGGGAGGAGGAATGTCGGTCAAGACTAAGGGGCCGAAATTCATCACGCACTGCTCGCTGCCACCGTCTGCCACCCACTGACACCGACATTGCTCTTCTTGATCCGTCCAGTGCCACTTTCGAGGTGGGCTGGAGTGGGAGGGAGGGGAGAGCTGCCGGGAACCGCCCGCTGACATCAGTAGACAGCCAAGTGGCGCAACTAACCTCCTGCCTGCCGAGCCCCCATATTCATGCGAGCGGGAGTCGGCGCGACTTGGTGGCAGGACGGGGGGTGGACCACTGTGAGGAGGCTGGTCTGTCCCCGACGGTGAGTATGAAGAACCTGAAAAAAAGGTAAGTGAATGTATTTTTTTTAAATTTCCACAGCGACTTACCTACATGGGGTCCCCTGGAGGTCTTCCAATAGTTTTGTTTATTTTTTTATTGCTGCGTTTTTTTTTCCAGCTCTTCGACCCTCCGTGGGCCCGACTCCATCCTCGGCGGCACTTGGGCAGCAAGTGACTCTGCCGCCAAGAATGAGATTGGCAGCGTACGTCGTCCATTTGCCACCAGCCGATCCTCGAGGGTCTTCGGCGATGAATATCCCGCCGAAAGTACCATCCGGTACCTCGGTGGCCATTGGCGGCACTTTGGGCAGCACTTGGGCGTGCGGAGGCCTTGATGAAAATTGGCCCCGCAAGAGAACCATGTGCTCTTCCTGAACACAGTTGCATGAAATCTTTTATACCCACCTCTGCATCTTATTTCAAAGACAGCAATGCTCCCTCAGCCTATATGATATGCTCAAGTGGGAAGTTGAGCCTGCAGGCTTCTTATTTATAGACACAAGTATTGCAAACTGAAACTAAGCGAATAAATAAAACATTTGCATCTTAAGCAAGTATTGCAAATTCACCATGAGGGGTAGAGCAAATTAATATATAAGGAATAAGCTATTTTGAGGAGGGAAGAAAAATGTTTTTTTTGAAGTGGTGAGTAAGTAAAAATATTATATCTGTGAGACCTGTATCTGGCAGTGCTTATAAAATGTATTTTCTTTTTACTTTCAATCATTCAGATCAATGCTTCAGCAAATTTGTTGCATCACAGTGATAAACAATCCCCTCTCACATCAGAAACTTCACTCTAGTCCTAAACTATCTGAACACAATTCCACATGGTGAATTACAACTATTTTGTTTAATTACTGAATCTGTTTAAATACATGTTAAGCTACAAATTAAGTATATATCAAAGAAGCTTAATTTATAATATCCAGTATATTTTTTATATAGAATTTAGAACACAGACAGAGGCCATTCGTCCCAACAGGTCAATGCTGGCTTATGCGCCACTCGAGCCTCCTCCCACCTTACTTCATCTCACCCTATCATCATATCCTTCTATTCTTTTCACCCTCAGGTACTTAACTAGCTTGCCCTAAATATATCTATGCTGTCATTTCCTTGTCCATTTTCTCCAACTTTCTCTTCAAGGTGGTGATTCCTTGCTGACACCATGGGTACCCCACTCAAATGTACATTATTCATGTTTGAGCCTTGGCAGTGAGTAAGAACATAAGAAATAGGAGCAAAGTAGACCATTTGGCCCCTCGAGCCTGCTCAGCCATTTAATAAGATCATGGCTGATCTGATCATGGACTCAGCTCCACTTCCCTCCCCTGGTACTGGCATGCTATTTTACCATGGGGAGACAGCATGGCCATGGCTGATCTGGTCCTCACCTGCTCACCTATGTTTTTTGGGGGGCACTAAAACCACAAATTATACAAGTGCCCCCTGGCTAAAAGGGAGGGGACACTAAAACAATAAAACAAATTAAACTTTAAAACATATAAAATCAAATTAAAATTTGGTTGGTCCTCACCTGTGTCCACACAACTCTTGATAGGAGACAAAATTAACCAGTTAAGTCAAGTGCCCCCCAATCTGGGGGACACTTCAAACATTTTTCAAGGGCCTTTTTTTTATTTTTTGGGGGTTTTTTGGGGTTTTTTTGTGGGGTTTTTTTGGGCACTAAAATCATAATTTTTACAAGTGCCCCCTATAAAACTGGCAATTAAAACAAATTAAACTTTAAAACATATAAAATCAAATTAAAATTTTAGGGAAGCAAAATAAACATTAAATCGTGCCCCCCGATCTGGGGGACACTCCAAACACTTTTCACGTGCCCTTTTTTTGTTCTTTTTGTGGGTTTTTTGGTTTTTTTAATGTTTTTTTTTGGGCAGTAAAACACCGGTATATATATATATATATACACAAGTGCCCCCTATAAAAGGGGAGGGGGACACTAAAACCCGGCAATTAAAACAAATTAAACTTTAAAACATATAAAATCAAATTAAAATTTGGTTGGTCCTCACCTGTGTCCACACAACTCTTTTGAAGTAAACAAAATTAAACCTTAAATCGTGCCCTTCCCCCCTGTGTCCACAACTCTTTTTTTGGGGGGGAACAAAATAAATGTTAGATCAAGTGCCCCCCAATCTGGGGGACACTCCAGACACTTAACTGCCCCTTTTTTTAATAAATTATTTTTTTTTTGCCCTGTGTCCACAACTCTTTTGGGAGGAAAAAGTAAACATTAAATCGTGCCCCCCGATCTGGGGGACACACCAAACATTTTTCAAGGCCCCTTTTTTGTTGTTGTTTTTTTTCTTGTTTATTTTTGCCCTCTGTCCACAACTCTTTTGGGGCAAACATAAACATTAATTCACGTGCCCCCCGATCTGGGGGACACGCCAAACTTTTCCCAAGGCCCTTTTTTTGTGTTTTTTTTTGGGGGGGGGGGGTTTTGCCCTGTGTCCACACATGCATCATACACACTTCCAGCTGGATAGCATTAAGGAATGGGAGCGCACTCCTCTCTAACCCAATGGTGCTAGGGTCAGTTTTATCAGCCCAACAACCATCATGATTGATATCAAGTGGCTAGGGATGGTACTTGAGACATTCCTGCTCTGTATGATTCACCTACTCACTGGCTAATTACAGCCATCGGGGTCATTCAATTATAACACTTTAAAGAGGACTAGAGTCAACAAAGACAAGAGTAAAGTCAGCATCCTACAGAAGTAATCAATCACCCTGATTTTATAATGATTATCTCATGCACAATGCTGTTTGAAAGTAGATTAATCATCCAGATAGTTTTGTCAATAAATGTTAATGTATTACCACATATACAATTGTTCATTGGCCACATTTGTGCATGTTCTTAGATGTTCATGAAAGAGATGGCGGTCTTAACAGAATACTAAGTTAACTAGATCAGGGTCCCAATAATAACCCTGAGGCGCATTTGGAGTGGGGGAGGTGGGATATTGGGTGGGAAACCTTCAGCACTTCAGTCTCTAGTATTTTAACACAGACACCTAATATTACTTCTTTGTTTGACGTCAAGTGCTCGGCAGCGGGCGTGATGTGGACCCACATGACGCAATAGCAACTGGCATATTTAAAGGGCATATTCAAAGATGAAATTTGGAGGAATTTGGAGTTTGACCAAGATAGAGAAAAGTTTCATCATGGATTCAGGATGGTAAAGGGCTGCGCCTTGATTTAACGACGCCTCACTTGATGCATTGCTGGATGCAGTGAGGACTCAGAGAGATACTCTTCCCCAGTAATGGGAGGAAGAAACTTGCTGCTGCAACAAAGAAGGCATGGCTGAAGGTTGCCGAGGAGATCAGCAGCAGGAGCATTGTGCCATGCTCCTGGACTCAGTGCAGGAAGCTCTTTAATGACCTAACCAGGTTATGAAAGGTGAGTACAGTTGCACATTCACCTACATCCTGCGTGCACATCACCCTTCCACCCACTCAGCCTTACCTAGTCTACTTCACTACGTAACTCCTCATACCTTGGATGTGCACCCATTATTCTCTGTCTATGCACTTCCTTACATCCCCATCTAGCCATCCATCACTGTCACTCACTCTAATCCTTATGCAATTTGATGCCTCTCCCTGATAGTCACCCTCACAAAATGCATTGCATCCATCGGGTAAACACAGGCCATTACAGTCACTCATAGGTCTGTTTTTTCCTCTGTTGCAGGAGAAGAGAGCACAGAACACAAGGGAGAGGAAGAGAACAAGAGGTGGTTCTTCACAGATTTCCCAGTTGACAGCTGCAGAGGAGGAAGCTCTGGAGATCAGAGTCATTTTGACACCCTTGACCATCAGAGATGGAAAGATGGGGACCTCCCAGCGACCTGGTGACAGAATTAAATATCAGCAATTCACATGTCATACAACAATCATGTCGACTTGATTTCAGCAGCGAGGGAAATATGATCATCCTCATAATGCTAAGTTGCAACTTTCTTACCTTATTAGTACTAATACATACCTTTTATCTCTCCTAGGGCCTTTATGCATACAATAGCAGATAAATCCTTAGAGGAGCTGATTCTTTCTGAGGGTGCACCGTCATTAGACTCATGCTTACTAGGCACCAACGCAGATACTCACACTTCAATGGGACCAGCTAGGCAGTTAGTTGGGATTTCACCCGGTGATTCATAGTTCAAAAGTGATCAAGAGCAGATAATGATGGCAGAGACAGCTGTGGAGAGTCTGCATCGGAGAGCACAGTCCTCTCTAAGCTCTGCTCAGCTGGACAAAAATGCTGTATCACAGGGCCCATCGATGAAAAGGATAATCATTGAGGGACAGCAGTAAATCTGTTATATACTTGCAAGCTTTCCATGCGCACTGTCCATAATTGCAGAGCCACTGAAAGGACGGGATCGGAGGCGAGTCAGCTGTGAGATTTAAAATGATTGACAGCAGGCCGGGAACCCACTGTCAATCCACCTCCATACGAGTCTCCCAGTTGTCGGACCTGTCAGCGCTGAACAGACGCAACACCAAGCGAAGGGGGATGCAATTTAGATTATTAAGAGCTTGTTAATAGGCACGTCAAAACTATTTTAAGCTCAACTTTAGATTTGGAGGGTTCGCAAACAGCTTCCCCAATGCTTGGGGCTCACGTCAGGTAAGGAGGTCGGGTGTTGTGTCAGCATGGGATGATTTCTCAACTTGATACCTGCAAATGGTCCATAAAAGCTCCATTTCATAGATGTTCACTTTCCAAGGTTAGAAGTTGTTGCTTACTGCATTTGGAAGACAGATTGAGCTTTATGCAGCTACCAAGTGTTTGGAGCAAACTCTCTAGTCACCTCCTTGAAGCAACCTCTCTCAGCATTGACAGATTGCTTCTGTCATCTCAACCTCACCTGCCATCTATTCTATCAACATTAGTGCCCTTGAAAAGATCTCACCTTGGTCCACAGAATCTCACCATGATCAGCCGCAACATCAGCTTTACCAGGCACACCAGCAGCACCAACAATAACACCAACTTTCTCAGCCATCAACTGATTCTGCACAGGACAGAGGGAATCAGCACCTGACCATATTGCTATGCAGGAGATGAGGGATGGCCTCACCATGGCCAGATTTACTTCACTTGACGCTGTACATCCTGGTTGCCATATGATGCACCAGGATTGCACCACCCCATACCATAAGAAAATAAGAACATAAGAAATAGGAGCAGGAATAGGCGATTTGACCCCTCGAGTCTACTCCGCCATTTAATAAGATCATGGCTGATTTGATCATTGACTCCGTTTCATTTCCCTGCCCACTCCCCATTCCCTTATCACTCAGAAATCTGTCTATCTCCACCTTAAATATATTCAATGACTCAACCTCCACAGCTCTCAGGGGCAGAGAATTCCAAAGATTTGCAACCCTCAGAGAAGAAATTCCTCCTCATCTCAGTTTTAAATGGGCAGCTCCTTATTCTGAGACTATATCCCCTAGTTTTAGTTTCACTTATGAGTGGAAATATCCTCTCTGCATCCACCTTGTCGAGCCCCCTCATTATCTTATATGTTTCGATAAGATCACCTCTCATTCTTCTGAACAATGAGTATAGCCCTAACCTACTCAACCTATCTTCATAAGTCAACCCCCTCATCCCCTGTAATGTGGTGACCAAAACTGTACACAGTACACTAGCTGTGGCCTAATTAATGTTTTAACAGTTCAAGCATAACCTTCCTGCTCTTATGTTCTATGCTCTGGCTAGTAAAGAAAAGTATTCTGTATGCCTTCTTATTCAGGCACCTCAAAACACTGGAGAAGTACCACCAGCGCGACCTTCGCAAGATCCTGCAAATCCACTGGCAGGATAGATGCACCAACGTGAGGGTCCTCGCTCAGGCCAACATCCCCAGCATCAAAGCACTGACCGTGCTCGATCAACTCCGTTGGATGGGACACGTTGTCCGCATGCCCGACACAGCAAGCGAGCCCCAGGTGCGTGGAGGAAATGTTTCAAGGGCACCCTCAAAGCCTCCTTGAAAAAATTTAACATCTCGACTGACACCTGGGAATCCCTGGCCCAAGACCGCCCAAAGTGGAGGAAAAGCATCCTGGAAGGTACTGAACACCTCGAGTCTCTTCACCGAGAACAAGCTAAAACCAAGCATCGACAGCGGAAGCAGCGCACGGCAACCGAGGCACCCCACCTGCCCGTTCCTTCAACCACCGTCTGCCCAACCTGTGACAAAGACTGTAGGTCCCGAATCGGACTCTTCAGTCACCTGAGAACTCATTTTTAGTGTGGAAGCAAGTCATCCTAGACTCCGAGGGATTACCTATGATGATGATGATGATCTACCTGTCCTGCGACTTTCAGGGATCTGTGGATATGCACTCCAAGGTCCCTCTGTTCCTCTGCACTTCTCAGTATACTACAATTTATTGTGCATTCCGTTATCTTGTTTGCCCTCCCCAAATGCATTACCTCACTCTTCGCTGAATTGAATTCCATTTGCCACTTTTATAGACCGGTTAGCCTGACATAGGGGGAAGATGTTGGGATCAATTATTAAAAATGTAGGCCCCAAGTTTCCACATGATTTGCTCCTGATTTTTAGGAGCAACTGTGTAGAACGGAGTATCTTAGAAATCGGAATTCTCGACATTTAGTTTGCTCCAGTTCTAGTCAGTTAGAACAGTTTCACTTTGGAACAGAATTTTTTTTTCAAAAGGGGGCGTGTCCGGCCACTTACGCCTGTTTTCAAAGTTTCGTCAGTGAAAACTTACTCCAAACTAACTTAGAATGGAGTAAGTGAAGATTTTTGTACGCTCGAAAAAACCTTGTCTACACTTTAGAAAATCAGGCGTAGGTTACAAATTAGGTGTAGGGAACGAGATGGTGGGGGGAGGGGGGTGAAGGGAAGTCATTACATTCTACAATCAATCCTTAGTTATAGTTATACAAATATTATACAAATAAATCCAACCTGAATAAAAATTTCTAATCAAAGAAAAGATTAAATAAACCATGTTCCTACCTGTGTGAAATAGCATCAACCTTCGAGCTGCTGTGCTTCAGGCAGGCCTTTCATGTTGGAGACAGGCAGGGGTGTGGCGTCAGTGTCTCGACGGCAGCGGCAGCAAGCTTCGAGCTGAGCTGCTCTGCTTGAGGCAGGCCTTCATTCTCATCGTGGCTGGCCGCGAAGAAGCAACACCGGACGGACCCGAGGCCATTCGGCCATGAGATATCAGCGGCGTCAGTGGCTGGCCGGGAGCCGAAGAATCAGCAGCGGACCGATGTGAGGCCATTCGGCCATGAGATAGCAGCGGCGTCAATGGCTGGCCGGCAGCCGAAGAATCAACACCTGACACACGCAGCTCTTTATGGTGCTTGAGGCCATTCGGCCATGCTTTAGGGGCGGCGTCAGAGGCTCGACGGCAGCCGAAGATACAGCAGCAGCCTTCGAGCTGTGAGGGGGACTGAGGCCATTTGAACAGGGAGAGGCAGCCACATCGACAGTTTTATATTTAAATTTGCAGAATGGGTGCTGCATTGTCAACACCACGTATTATTGCAAAGTTGAATTGGCACTCTTATTTCTCCAAACACACAGTCCTTAATTTGCATGCACCAATGCAGCACCGGTTCTGCAAGTTTAGCAGTGAAAAGCTGAACTCACTGATTTCAGCAGGTGATTTATTCAGCAGTGCTGCTAAAAGCACTCCCTCACACACAGAAATATCAAAAAAAATTAAATTACAAGCCTTTGCAGGGGTCCAAGAAACAAATCTTCACTTTTTCTGCAGTCCTTTTAAAAATGGCCGAGTGCCAATGTTTGTGTGAGACTGCGCATGCGCGCACGCTCCAACGCGCACGCGCAGGGTTGCCGGCACCATGAAGGCTAATTTAAATTGTACCCTGCTACTTAGAAAATCGGCACGAGTGTTAGGCTCTACCCCCTGCTGTGAAGAGCGCGCCACGCCAAGCAGACATCGAGCTCCAAGGAGCTCGAGAATATCGGACTTTTTTTTAGGCGCAGTTTTCAGCGCGAAAAACAGGCGCCCAGCTCAGAGGTGCGCCGTTTTCGCCGCAGGACGAAACTTGGGGCCCTAATAACTGCGCATTTGGAAAGCAGTGACAGGATCGGTCCAAGTTAGCATGGATTTATGAAGGGGAAATCATGCTTGACAAATCTTCTAGAATTTTTTGAGGATGTAACTAGTAGAGTGGACAAGGGAGAACCAGTGGATGTAGTGTATTTGGACTTTCAAAAGGCTTTTGTCAAGGTCCCACACAAGAGATTAGTGTGCAAAATTAAAGCACATAGTACTGGGGGTAATGTATTGACGTGGATAGACTGGTTAGCAGACAGGAAGCAAAGAGTAAGAATAAACGGGTCCTTTTCAGAATGGCAGGCAGTGACTAGTGGGGTGGCTCAGGGTTCAGTGCTGGGACCCCAGTTATTTAGAATATACATTAATGATTTGGATGAAGAACTTGAATGTAATATCTCCAAGTTTGCAGATGACACTAAGCTGGGTGGCAGTTGAGCTGTGAGGAGGATGCTAAGAAGTTGCAGAGTGATTTGGACAGGTTAGGTGAGTGGGCAACTGCATGGCAGATGCAGTATAATGTGGATAAATGTGAGGCTATCCACTTTGGTGATGTTTGAGGAATGTGTTTGCAATAAAATGCAATGTTGAACATTTCCTTCAGCCTCTGGTGTAAGACTGTTGACTTGTAATGGAGCGGTGCCATTATCATGCTTTAATACGCGCTCATTATTAGCTGCATCCCTCAGCATGCTCCATTCAAGCAAAGCGTTCCATTATGAGCCAACGCCGAATAGCCCTGCCGCCAACATTGGGACATTGCCTCCTCCGTGGCTGCTGTTGGTCGTCGCCGTCTTGCTGGACATTCAGGGCATCGGCAGGCTCCTGATCCTCCTCCTACCCCTTCCCCCTCACCCTCTTGACGTGGGCCAGCGATCCCACTGGCAAAGCCTGCGCCCTCATGATGGTCAAGTTGTGCAGCATGCAGTACACCACAATGAATTGTGAGACTTGTTGAGGGGAGTATTGAAGGCTGCCTCCAGAGCAGTCCAGGCATCAGAATCACTGAGTCAGCACCCCTATATTATGCTCGATGAAGTTGATGGTGATGGCATGGCTCACATTGTAGCATTCCTCCAGCTCTGGAGGCAGAGTAATGGGGATATGTTGAGTGACAGAGTAGGATGAGGATGAGCGTGGCTTTGCAGTAACGTTTCATGATCTACTGAGATCATTGAAAGGTTTGCGCCACTACAGTCAGGTCTTCCTGATGGCATTCCTGCTTGTGCCCTCCTGTGCAATGTGCAACCAGGCTGCATTGGTGTCCTGTGAAGGTCTCTTCCACCCAATAGATGAGAAGATGACCTCCCTCTGCATTGTGACTCCCTCCATAAGCATCTGAAGGGAGTCATGGGAGAGCCTGGGTGCAGAAGTGCATCTTTGTGCAGTGCTTGTCAGTGTTTGCAGCACCTCAATGCTGCAGAACTTTTACAGAACAACTGTCAAAAAAAAGTTGGCCATGATCCCTCTCAGGAAACAAAGAAACATAGAAAATAGGTGCAGGGGTAGGCCATTTGGCCCTTCGAGCCTGCACCACCATTCAATATGATCATGGCTGATCATGCAACTTCAGTACCCCATTCCTGTTTTCTCTCCATACCCCTTGATCCCTTTAGCCGTAAGGGCCACATCTAACTTCCTTTGGAATATATCTAACGAGCTGGCCTCAACAACTTTCTATAGTAGAGAATTCCACAGGTTCACAATTCTCTGAGTGAAGAAGTTTCTCCTCATCTCGGTCCTAAATAGCTTACCCCTTATCCTTAGACTGTGACCCCTGGTTCTGGACTTCCCCAACATCGGGAACAGTCTTCCTGCATCTAACCTGTCCAACCCCGTCAGAATTTTACATGTTTCTATGAGATCCCCTCTCATTCTTCTAAATTCCAGTGAATATAGGCCTCGTCGATCCAGTCTTTCTTCATATGTCAGTCCTGCCATCCCTGGAATCAGTCTGGTGAACCTTCACTGCACTCCCTCAATAGCAAGGATGTCCTTCCTCAGATTAGGAGACCAAAACTGTACACAATATTCCAGGTGTGGCCTCACCAAGGCTCTGTACAACTGCAGTAAGACCTCCCTGCTCCTATACTCAAATTTTCTCATTATGAAGGCCAACATGCCATTTGCCTTCTTCACTGCCTACTGTACCTGCATGCCAACTTTCAATGACTGATGTACCATCACACCCATTTCTCATTGCACCTCCCATTTTCCTAATCTGTCACCATTCAGATAATATTCTGCCTCTCTGTTTTTACCACCAAAGTGGATAACCTCACATTTATCTACATTATACCGCATCTGCCATGCATTTGCTCACTCACCTAACCTGTCCAAGTCACCCTGCAGCCTCTTAGCATCCTCCTCACAGCTCACACTGCCACACAGCTTAGTGTCATCTGCAAACCTGGAGATATTACACTCAATTCCTTCGTCCAAATCATTAATGTATATTGTAAATAGCTGGGGTCCCAGCACTGAAACTTGCAGTACCCTACGAGTCACTGCCTGCCATTCTGAAAAGGACCCGTTTATTCCTACTTTTTGCTTCCTGTCTGCCAAGCAGTTCTCTATCCACGTCAATACATTACCCCCAATAACATATGCCTTAATTTTGCACACCAATCTCTTGTGTGGGACCTTGTCAAAAGCCTTTTGAAAGTCCAAATACACCACATCCATTGGTTCTCCCTTGTCGAGTCTACTAGTTCCATTCTTAAAAAATTCCAGAAGATTTGTCAAGCATGATTTCCCTTTCATAAATCTGTGCTGACTTGGACCGATCCTGTCACTGCTTTCCAAATGGGCTGCTATTACATCTTTAATAATTGATTCCAACATTTTTCCCACTACCGATGTCAGGCTAACCATTCTATAATTCCCTGTTTTCTCTCCCTCATTTTTTAAAAAGTGGGGTTACATTAGCTACCCTCCAATCCATAGGAACTGATCCAGAGTCTATAGAATGTTGGAAAATGACCACCAATGCATCCACTATTTCTAGGGCCACTTGCTAAAGTACTCTGGGATGCAGACTATCAGACCCTGGGGATTTATTGGCCTTCAATCCCATCAATTTCCCTAACACAATTTCCTGAACAATAAGGACTTTCTTCAGTTGCTCCTTCTCGCTAGATCCTCGGTCCCCTAGTATTTCCAGAAGGTTATTTGTGTCTTCGTTAGTGAAGACAGAACCAAAGTATTTGTCCAATTGGTCTGCCATTTCTTTGTTCCCCATTATAAATTCACCTGATTCTGACTGCAAGGGACCTACATTTGTCTTCACTAACCTTTTTTTCTTCACATATCTATAGAAGCTTTTGCAGTCAGTTTTTATGTTCCCTGCAAGCTTACTCTCATACTCTATTTTCCTCCTCCTAATTAAATCCTTTGTGCTCCTCTGCTGAATTCTAAATTTCTTCAAATCCTCAGGTTTGCTGCTTGTTCTGGCCAATTTATATGCCTCTTCCTTGGATTTAACACTATCATCTGCCATGCATTTGCCCACTCACCTAATTTTCCTTGTTAGCCACGGTTGAGCCACCTTCCCCATTGTTTTTTTACGCCAGACAAGGATGTACAATTGTTGACGTTCATCCATGTGATCTTTAAATGTCTGCCTATCCACCGTCAACCCTTTAAGTGTCATTCGCCAGTCTATCCTAGCCAATTCACATCTCATGCCATCGAAGTTACCTTTCTTTAAGTTCAGGAGCCTAGTCTCTGAATTAACTGAATTCTTCCATATTATGGTCACTCTTCCCCAAGGGGCCTCGCACAACAAGATTGCTAATTAAAACTGGCTGATGACACGTCATAAGCTGACGCCCTCTGACCCGCTTCCTGTTAATTGGCCAGGAATGTCGCAGGGCGAGCTGAACAAGCCCAATCAAGGGAAAATTGTATTGAGAGGGCGGGATGGAGACAGGAGCACGATCCCCTCAGCAATGCCGGCTGCACCGGACTCGCCATTGTTGGCAAAATCATGGCGGTCCTCTTCACATCCTCAATCCTTTATCTTTCCACAAACATATTTAATAGTTTCTAATTCCATTTATAGTGCCCTCTTCAATGACTTTGTTCAGCAACTTGTTCCACAAGCTTATTAACCTGACCAAGAAATTGGAATTACATAGCATCTTTAATGTTAGCACATCTCAAGCCACTTCAGAGATGGATGTGAGTAAAATCGACACTGAGCCAATAAGGGAGAGATAGATGGGGCTGACCTAAAGCTTGGTCAAAGAGAGAGAGAGCTTTCAAGGAGGAACAAGAGGTTTAGGGAAATAATTGCAGAGAATAGTGTAAGACGTGCTTACTTTGCCTCTGTCTAACAGTATTTAGAGTTCGGACCCGTAATTGAACAGACAGCTTGAGAAAAAAGATGTCAGGGTAACTTTTCTTTACTGAAAATCAATCTATGATTACAAGCAAGTACAAGCATACATACGTATTAACACCAGTGAGCGGCCAGTTCGGCGGTGTCTAGTAGGCCCTTTTCCTGTGTGACTGGTCAACTCGCCTGACTCACTGCAATAGCCCCCAAGCGTTTTTTTAACTGTGTCCTTTAAACCCAAAACTTAGCAGGTCTCCCAATGCATACGTATCTCAGACCACGATGACTATTGTTCAATCATTTGCATCTCATCTGTCTCAGACCATGTTGACTATTGTTCAATCATTGGTATCTCTTCGGTCTCATACCATGTGGACTATTGTTCAATCATTTTACAACAGCTTAAAGGTTTGTTTTGCGGAACTCTCGAGGTCATGCAGATTGTCCCATCCGTAAATTTTTAAACCGTAGCTGTTCTATCATTACAGTATTTGCCCAGCAACACGACTTCTTAGCCTCTCAAAACATGCTGGTACATCAAATTCAGTCAAATTACAATGAACAGCGCACTTCTTACAGAAACATAGAAACATAGAAAATAGGTGCAGGAGTAGGCGATTCGGCCCTTCGAACCTGCACCACCATTCAATATGATCATGGCTGATCATTCACCTCAGTACCCCTTTACCGCTTTCTCTCCATTCCCCTTGATTCCTTTAGCCATAAGGGCCATATCTAACTCCCTCTTGAATATATCCAATGAACTGGCATCAACGACTCTTTGCGGCAGGGAATTCCACAGGTTAACAACTTCTGATTGAAAAAGTTTCTCCTCATCTCGGTCCTAAATGGCCTACCCCTTATCCTAAGACTTTGTCTCCTGGTTCTGGACTTCTCCAACATCGGGAACATTCTTCCCGCATCTAACCTGTCACATCCTGTCAGAATCTTATACGTTTCTATGAGATCCCCTCTCATCCTTCTAAACTCCAGTGTATAAAGGCCCAGTTGATCCAGTCTCTCCTCATATGTCAGTCCTACCATCCCAGGAATCAGTCTGGTGAACCTCCGCTGCACTCCCTCAATAGCAAGAATGTCCTTCCTCAGATTAGGAGACCAAAACTGAACACAATATTCCAGGTGGGGCCTCACCAAGGCCCTGTACAACTGCAGTAAGACTTCCCTGCTCCGATACTCAAATCCCCCTGCTATGAAGGCCAACATACCATTTGGCTTCTTCACCGCCTGCTGTACCTGCAAGCCAACCTTCAATGACTGATGAATCACGACACCCAGGTCTCGCTGCACCTCCCCTTTTCCTAACCTGCCACCATTCAGATAATATTCTGCCTTCGTGTTTTTGCCACCAAAGTGGGTAACCTCACATTTATCTAATTATACTACATCTGCCATGAATTTGCCCACTCACCTAACCTGTGCAAATCACCCTGCAGCCTCTTAGCATCCTCCTCACAGCTCACACTGCCACCCAGTTTAGTGTCATCTGCAAACTTGAAGATATTACTATCAATTCCTGCTTCCAAATCATTAATGTATAATCTAAAGAGCTGGGGTCCCAGCACTGAGCCCTGCGGCAATCCACCCTCAAGTGGCTATGTGCCCAATTCGTTGGATCACAGGCACTTACATTCCCTCATCATCTTCTTTTTGTGTCTTCTGTAGCAACTTGACCAACTGTTTACGTTGCCGCTAAACACGGCAAGTTATACTAGCAGGTATACCACAGGTATACTAGCAAGTATACTAGCAGGTATACCACAATGACCAAGACATGGGAGATGATCCTTAGCCATGGGTGGATCTCAATATTCCTACCGATATCTCACCAGGACGAGTCATCCCCAACCTTATGTCTTTCTTTTCGTAATTCACTGTTCTTCTGGGCCAAGATATAATAATGTTTCTGGGACTGATTGACACGCCTCATCAATTCTACCAAGTGGGATGTCACAGCTGAACAGGGTCAAGTACTGGTGCAATTGTTCTTTACAGTAATATTGACTTGCTCATGCGAATAAATGCTTAAAAATACCCACGCCCCAAGTCTAATGGTATGACTGGAGTAAAACAAAACGTTCCCGCCACAATAGGACAGGTCAGGTCAGAATTGAACTGGTATTCCCGGTGCATTGTGGTGACACAATATTCACCTTTCCCTCGGTATGCTGACCTTATGGGAAAGTGCTACCCTGGAGCAACTTTCATGGTACAATTCCACTCTATCCTATCCAAAGTGAACCCATAAGTGGGGCCTGCATGTTCTGTCACATCATAAGGACAGATGAACATATCCGGTGAGATCTGGGTCCACCCATGTGATCCCGGCACATACTTCGGGAGTTTATCATACTCGACCAAATAATGACCTTGATGCACCCCAATGTTATCCACATGGAATAAGGATCTTGAAGTCATTTTCTGGGGCAGGACAGGATAGTACAGCACCACCTCTAATAGGGTGATGTTTCTTTGAGTTTATAAATTACATTCATGTTTCACCGGGTATACCTGTACCAATCTTTTGACCTGACACATAGTCATATTAAGTTGGTCGATGGACATTGCCATTAAATGCCGATCAATCAGAAGGATGAGAGGTGATCTTATTGAAACATGTAAGATAATGAGCGGGCTCGACAAGGTGGATGCAGAGAAGATATTTCCACTCATAGGGGAAACTAAAACTAGGGGACATAGTCTTAAAATAAGGGGCCGCCCATTTAAAACTGAGATGAGGAGAAATTTCTTCTCTGAGGGTTGTAAATCTATGGAATTCTCTGCCCTGGAGAGCTCTGGAGGCTGGGTCAGTGGATATATTTAAGGTTGAGTTAGACAGATTTTTGAGCAATAAGGGAGTAAAGGGTTATGGGGAGCGGGCAGGGAAGTGGAGCTGAGTCCATGATCAGATCAGCCATGATTTTATTGAATGGTGGAGCAGGCTCGAGGGGCCAAATGGCCTACTCCTGCTCCTATTTCTTATGTTCTTATGTCACTCACGAGAGGAGCTTCCCCTCAGCAACATGCTGTAGGTTTTCCTGGGTTTGTCTCACCAACCAAGATCCATACATTATACATGCATCGCTGGAGGCATTCCTATTCTCCTTTAAAAATTAATCTAGCCTTTTAGCATGAGATTCCAGATATTTTGACCACATCCTGTAGATTTATTGTCATAATCTGGCCCTCCCTTAATTCCCCTTGTTCCAACTGCTTTTACTGGCCAAATCAAGGTTATTGGTGAATGAGGTCCCGGTGTTAAAAATAGTTGCCGTGTCGTTTACCACGCTTCGACATCTTCTGGTACGATTTATTGGGGTAACATTGCTCTCATCATTTCCCCCAATGGGCTCAGTATCATTGCCAATCAACCCATCCCCATGAATAATGCGGTACAATGCTTCCAATTCCAATTTGTCTAATGTTTCACTGGTCCTTTCCCAAAACTCCTCTTTCAATTGCTGCATCAATTTTTCATACAACCGTTTTGTCTCGGGCTTACACCAACCAGCTATTCCGGATTCCGTAAGATTCCACATCATCGGTACCACCTCGTGGTGTATAACATAGCAACATAGAAACATAGAAAATAGGTGCAGGAGTAGGCCATTCGGCCCTTCGAGCCTGCACCACCATTCAATATGATCATGGCTGATCATGCAACTTCAGTACCCTATTCCTGCTTTCTCTCCATACCCCCTGATCCCTTTAGTCGTAAGGTCTATTCAAGCTGGGATTACCACTAGTCCGTTTGTTGGTCCCGGGTTATGTTCGAGTCTCCAGTTGTCTTGGTTAATCCTTACCACTGGACCAAGACCTATCTCTGTCAAGCCCGTGTGGTGGCTGGTGTGCAAAAAAACCACAGGCATCTTCCACCCTTCAAGATGTAGTTCGGGACCTGGAATATTAGGTTCTTCATTGAAACACCTGTGAATTCATCCCTTTTTGACATGGAAGCAAGCCATCCTTGTTTCGAGGGACTGCCTATGACGATGATGATGATGTTCGAGACAACTTTGTGGTGTATCCTGTGTGTGACTCTGAGCGAGAATCTGCGTCGCGGTTGTGGGAAGGGGGAGCTTAGGACAAACTTTCAATTCTACGGCATCTATGGCTCTGTTCACGCACTCCGACACATGGTAAGTACCACAGTTTTCTTGGCACGGCCCACCCTCTTTCTCATCCAGCATCCATTGGAGGGGGTGGGGGGGGCGGCGGGTTAATTCCTCACACAATACATGAATGCGGGTTAAAGACCGCAAGTTAGTGATTCGGACGTAAAACTGTCCCAATTCTTCATTGTACCTGGCCGACGATTCACACATCCGCATATCCCCTCGTGTTCTCGCCACCACTGTGGCCAGCACAACAGAGTTCTCCCTCGCCTCCCGATTGAATTGGACTTCCGATGTTTCCCTGGGAAGTCCCCTGTCTAGCGCTAACTGGTTTTATCTCCCGTTTTCCCTTGGATGAACCACACATGTGGTTAGCTGGTAGTCACATTTCTACTCTTTATACCTACTCCCCTTCTGTCCCCAACCTCGTTCGTGGTCACCGGCACTGTCCCCGAGTGATTTGTTTTGCAAGTACCCGAGATGGTTAGGAGAGTGACTTCCCATGCAGTGCCTTAGGGCACAGTTGCCGGGACAAGGGTGATCTGGTTTGTATAACCTGAGCCTCTGGTCCCTCCATGTGTTATCATCACTGCTGCCATACTGACACTGAGTATTACATCGCACAACAACCACAATAGTTCACCATTGCCCCTTTTGCCTCACAAATGGCCCCACATTAACCAAATGAAGCTTTTTCAGCCCACCAGCAGGTCAAGAAGAGCGCAGGATCGGGCCTGTGGGAGAAGGGAATAAAAATGGAGTGTTACTTCTAGTCATGTACCCGCCTTCACCCTACCTATTGGCCTCTCAGGTCAGAATAGCCTGTATTGTTTTGGAGGACGTCGGGGACGTGTCCTCAAATTATACGGTACCCGTGGAGGCGCCACACCCAGGCTTCATTAATCGGGGGAGGTGCTACATTGGGCGCCTCCTCTGCCTCATCCCAGGGTTACTGAAGTTGCATGATCAGTCATGATCATATTGAATGGTGGTGCAGGCTCGAAGGGCTGAATGGCCTACTTCTGCACCTATTTTCTATGTTTCTATGTTTCAATAGGGTGAGTCAGTCTCACCAGGCTTATGATCATTGCCTGCGCTCTTCTTGACCTGCTGGTGGGCTGAAAAAGCTTCATTTGGTTAATGTGGGGCCATTTGACTTTTTTAGGCAGCTGAATCACGTGTACCATGGTGCAGGCTTTGTCGACGATGTTATATGGTCCTTTGTAGAGTGGTTCAAAAACTCCCACCCTCGCATAGTTACGCATGATCATCTGACTTCCCACCTCCCACCTCCTGGGGCTTGTTTGGAGCTAAGTTTAGTTGATTACACTGATGGGCCGCACCGATACTATGGCCAGCCTTCAGGCGTACCTCTTTCAAGGTTTCCCACAGATTGCTCAGGAACTTAACCCTGGTCACCTGTTTAATCTGTCTGTCCATCAACGTGGGTACCAACAGAACAGGTGGAGGTTTGCATGGGTCTCCCCATTAACAATTCATGTGGAAAGTAAGCTGTTCCTTTGGACTCTTTACTGCGTACTACCATAAGGATTAGGGGATGTACTTCATCCCACTTGGTGGGGTTATTGTGTAATTCTTTACGCAGAGCCAGTTTCAGTGTACGGTTCATTCTCTCCGTGATTCCTGACGACTGTAGGTTGTGATGCACGTGCCATTTTCCCTCAATCCCAAGCAACTTTAGGGTGGCCTGCATCACTTGACCTGTGAAGTAACTTCCCTGATCCGGCTCCACCACCCGAGGAAGTCCCCCTCTGGAGAATATCTCCCTAACCAAGGTCTGGGCTGTCCATAATGCTGTGGCCGTCTTCTGTCGTTGGGCTATAGTACGCGGACGATGTTTGTGTCAGCGCACATTCAGAGACTGAACTCCAAGTCATAAGTCAACATCTTCACTGAGACGTACGAAAGTGTGGGCCTTACACTAAACATCCGTAAGACAAAGGTCCTCCACCAACCTGACCCCGCCACACAGCACTGGCCCCCAGTCATCAAAATCCATGGCCCTGGAAAAAGTGGACCACTTTCCATACCTCGGGAGCCTATTATAAGCAAGGGCAGACATCGACGACAAGGTTCAACATCGCCTCCAGTGCGCCAGCGCAGCTTTCGGCCGCCTGAGGAAGAGAGTTTTTGAAAATCAGGCCCTCAAATCTGGCACCAAGCTCATGGTCTACAGGGCTGCAGTAATATCTGCCTTCCTGTATGGTTCAGAGAGGTGGACCAGATACCTCAAATCGCTGGAGAAATACTACAAATGATGTCTGCAAGATCCTGCAAATCTCCTGGGAGAACAGACGCACCAACGTCAGTGTTCTTGATCAGGCCAACATCCCCAGCATCGAAGCACTGACCACACTCGACCAACTCCATTGCGCGGGCCACATCGTTCACATGCCTGACACAAGACTCCCAAAGCAAGTGCTCTACTCGGAATTCCTACACGGCAAGCGAGCCCCAGGTGGGCAGATGAAACATTTCAAAGACACCCTCAAAGCCTCCTTGATAAAATGCAACATCCCCACCGACACCTGAGAATCCCTGGCCAAAGGCCGCTCTAAGTGGAGGAAGAGCATCCGGGAGGGCGCTGAGCATCTCACGTCTCGTCGCCGAGGGCATGCAGAAAGCAAGCGCAGGCAGCGGAAGGAGCGTGTGGCAAACAAGACACCCCACCCACCCTTTCCTTCAACAACTGTCTGTCCCACCTGTGACAGAGACTGTAATTCCCATATTGGACTGTACAGTCACCTGAGAACTCACTTTTAGAATGGAAGCAAGTCATCCTCAATTTCGAGGGACTGTCTATGATGATGATGATGAAGTAAACCTCTGCTCTTCTACATCACCAGCTTTCTCCCATTCAAACTTTTATATATTTACCCATTTAGTAAAGTTGTCTACTAGGACCAGACAATACCTGTTACCTTTCTTGATGGTGGGCAGGGACCGAATAAACTCTAGTTGGATACACTGGCGCAGTCCCTCGGACCGACGTATCTGCCTCAATGGAGCCTTTTTCTTGTACGGGTTGGGATTATTGGCTGTGCATATCGGACAGTTTTTACAACAGTCCTCTATGTCCTCCCTCAGGTGGGGCCAGTATCCGATCTCCTCTACCCGTTTCCAGGTCGTCTTTGGGCCAGGGTGTCCAACCCCCCAGCCCCGCATGAGCTTGCTGCATAAATTCCTTTTGGTTTCCTTCAGGCATAATCCACCTATCTCCTTTGAACAGCATGCCTTCCGTGACTCCCATACCTCTGACCCTATAGGGCCCTTCCACAGGCCAGCCTGCTTCCTTGTCCTTGAAGACTGCTCTTATTACTACAGCATTCAGTCTGAAAGAAAGAAAGAATTGCATTTATATAGCACCTTTCACCACTACCAGACGTCCCAAAGCACTTTACAGCCAATGAAGTACGTTTGGAATGTAGTCACTGTTGAAATGTGGGAAGCGCGACAGCCAATTTGTGCACAAGCAAATCTATATTTACTTGTGCATGGTACTTGTGCATGAAACACAAAAGGTTCGTGTGCAGGTACAGCAAGTGATCAGGAAGGCCAATGGAATCTTGGCCTTTATTGCAAAGGGGATGGAGTATAAAAGCAGGGAAGTCTTGCTACAGTTCTACAGGGTAATGGTGAGGCCACACCTGGAATACTGTGTGCAGTTTTGGTTTCCATACTTATGAAAGGATATACTTGCTTTGGAGGCAGTTCAGAGAAGGTTCACTAGGTTGATTCCAGAGATGAGGGGGTTGACTTATGAGGAAAGGTTGAGTAGGTTGGGCCTTTACTGATTGGAATTCATAAGAATGAGAGGTGATCTTATCGAAAGGTATAAGATTATGAGGGGGCTTGACAAGGTGGATGCAGAGAGGATGTTTCCACTCATAGGGGAAACTAGAACAAGAGGGCATGATCTTAAAATAAGGGGCCGCCCATTTAAAATTGAAATGAGGAGAAATTTCTTCTCTCTGAGGGTTGTAAATCTGTGGAATTCACTGCCTCAGAGAGCTGTGGAAGCTGGGACATTGAATAAATTTAAGACAGAAATAGACAGTTTCTTAAACGATAAGGGAATAAGGGGTTATGGAGAGTGGACAGGGAAGTGGACCTGAGTCCATGATCGGATCAGCCATGATCTTATTAAATGGCGGAGCAGGCTCAAGGGGCTGTATGGCCTACTCATGCTCCTATTTCTTAAGTTCTTATGTACATTGATTCTTCGAACAGTATGTTACAGAACCTACAAGGGAGCAAGCTATCTTAGATCTGGTCCTGTGTAATGAGACAGGAATAATAAGTGATCTCCAAGTAAAAGATCCTCTCGGAATGAGTGATCACAGTATGGTTGAATTTGTAATACAGATTGAGGGTGAGGAAGTAGTGTCTCAAACGAGCGTACTATGCTTAAACAAAGGGGACTACAGTGGGATGAGGGCAGAGTTGGCTAAAGTAGACTGGAAACACAGACTAAATGGTGGCACAATTGAGGAACAGTGGAGGACTTTTAAGGAGCTCTTTCATAGTGCTCAACAAAAATATATTCCAGTGAAAAAGAAGGGCGGTAAGAGAAGGGATAACCAGCCGTGGATAACCAAGGAAATAAGGGAGTGTATCAAATTAAAAACCAATGCGTATAAGGTGGCCAAGGTTAGTGGGAAAATAGAAGATTGGGAAAATTTTAAACGACAGCAAAGAATGACTAAGAAAGCAATAAAGAAAGGAAAGTTGGATTACGAAGGTAAACTTGCGCAAAACATAAAAATGGATAGTAAAAGCTTTTACAGATATATAAAACGGAAAAGAGTGACTAAAGTAAATGTTGGTCCCTTAGAAGATGAGAAGGGGGATTTAATAATGGGAAATGTGGAAATGGCTGAGACCTTAAACAATTATTTTGCTTCGGTCTTCACAGTGGAAGACACAAAAACCATACCAAAAATTGCTGGTCACAGGAATGTGGGAAGGGAGGACCTTGAGACAATCACTATCACTATGGGGGTAGTGCTGGACAGGCTAATGGGACTCAAGCTAGACAAGTGCCCTGGTCCTGATGAAATGCATCCCAGGGTATTAAAAGAGATGGCGGAAGTTATAGCAGATGCATTGGTTATAATCTACCAAAATTCTTTGGACTCTGGGGAGGTACCAGCGGATTGGAAAGCAGCTAATGTAACGCCTCTGTTTAAAAAAGGGGGCAGACAAAAGGCAGGTAACTATAGGCCAGTTAGTTTAACATCTGTAGTGGGGAAAATGCTTGAAACTATCATGAAGGAAGAAATAGCGGGACATCTGGATAGGAATAGTGCAATCAAGCAGACGCAGCATGGATTCATGAAGGGGAAATCATGTTTAACTAATTTACTAGAATTCTTTGAGGATATAATGAGCATGGTGGATAGAGGTGTACCGATGGATGTGGTGTATTTAGATTTTCAAAAGGCATTCGCTAAGGTGCCACACAAAAGGTTATTGCAGAAGATAAAGGTACGCGGAGTCAGGGGAAATGTATTTGCATGGATAGAGAATTGGCTGGCTAACAGAAAGCAGAGAGTCGGGATAAATGGGTCCTTTTTGGGTTGGAAATCGGTGGTTAGTGGTGTGCCAGAGGGATCGGTGCTGGGACCACAACTGTTCACAATATACATAGATGACCTGGAAGAGGACACAAAGTGTAGTGTAACAAAATTTGCAGATGACACAAAGATTAGTGGGAAAGTGGGTTGTGTAGAGGACACAGAGAGGCTGCAAAGAGATTTAGATAGGTTAAGCGAATGGGCTAAGGTTTGGCAGATGGAATACAATGTCGGAAAGTGTGAGGTCATCCACCTTGGGAAAAAAAACAGTAAAAGGGAATATTATTTGAATGGGGAGAAATTACAACATGCTGTGGTGCAGAGGGACCTGGGGGTCCTTGTGCATGAATCCCAAAAAGTTAGTTTGCAGGTGCAGCAGGTAATCAGGAAGGCGAATGGAATGTTGGCCTTCATTGCGAGAGGGATAGAGTACAATAGCAGGGAGGTCATTCTGCAACTATATAGGGTATTGGTGAGGCCGCACCTGGAGTACTGCCTGCAGTTTTGGTCACCTTACTTAAGGAAGGATATACCAGCTTTGGAGGGGGTACAGAGACGATTCACTCGGCTGATTCCGGAGATGAGGGGGTTACCTTATGATGATAGATTGGTAGACTGGGTCTTTACTCGTTGGAGTTCAGAAGGATGAGGGGTGATCTTATAGAAACATTTAAAATAATGAAGGGGATAGACAAGATAGAGGCAGAGAGGTTGTTTCTATTGGTCGGGGAGACTAGAACTAGGGGGCACAGCCTCAAAATACAGGGGAGCCAATTTAAAACCAAGTTGAGAAGGAATTTCTTCTCCCAGAGGGTTGTGAATATGTGGAATTCTCTGCCCAAGGAAGCAGTTGAGACTAGCTCATTGAATGTATTCAAGTCACAGATAGATAGATTTTTAACCAATAAGGGAATTAAGGGTTATGGGGAGCGGGCGGGTAAGTGGAGCTGAGTCCACGGCCAGATCAGCCATGATCTTGTTGAATGGCGGAGCAAGCTTGAGGGGCTAGGTGGCCTATTCCTGTTCCTAATTCTTATGTTCTTATGTTCAAAGAGCAATGTGATAATGACCAGATAATCTGTCTTTTTGTTATGTTGATTGAGGGATAAATATTGGCCAGGACACCATGGGATAACTCCACTGCTCTTCTTCGACATAGGGATCTTTGAGAGACTTGAGAGAGCAGATGGGACCTTAGTTTAACATCTCATCCAAAAGACAGCACCTTCAACAGTGCAGCACTCACTCAGTACTGCACTGGAGTGTGAGCCTCGATCTTTTTGTGCTCAAGTCGCTTGGAGTGGGAATTGAACCCGCCACCTACTGATTTCAGAGGCGAGAGTGCTACCCACTGAGCCACAGCTGACACTTAAACCTAACACTCCCAGCCCTGGTTAATCCCATTTCATTAATATACATGTCCACTTTGTTTGGAGGGGCCGTACCTTAAAACTCAAAGGTTTTGACACCATCCCAGCTGCTGAATCGCCCATGAAACCCCTTAGAACACAGAGGCTTTCACTTGAGCAGGGAGACCTCATCGGGGAGGGAGAGTGGACTACCGTACTCGACGCTCCAGTGTATACTAAATAGTCCCCTATCTCTCCCTCTACAACGATATCTATACACGGTTTTCCCCAATCTACGTATCTGAGTGGACGCAGGTACTCGGGTTGCACATGGCCCTTTCATGCATGGGGTTCCACACTACCTTCCCCCTGTGCCTCGTGGATTTCCCCTTTGGTTTATTTATCACCCCGGTGGTCTTTTTATCTACCTGCCAAGCTCCGAAGCGCAGAGTCATTTCCGCAATAGCCTGGCCTCAGTATTCGTATTATCCTCGGGGTCAGAATCCGCCAGTGCAGCTTGCAAATAGGGCAGACTGTGGGAAATCAGAGTGTGCAACCAGTGATTACATGGCTGCCTGTCCTCCTCTATCAATCGTTCCTCCCATGGCCACACAGGCCTTGTGTTACCTCCGGCAAAGCCTGGAGAGGGTCTCCCTTTCCCTGCCCCATTGCCTGGGTGATTCTTAACTTTAGCATGTCTTAATTACCCTCTCCTCTTTTGACTTTCTGTGGGAGACCAGCAAAAATGCCAGGACTCAATGTAAATAGCAGTATGCACTTCCCTTCAACCTCATCCAGGCCACTTAAAGTGGCTATTGGGTCTACTTCCAGGAAATGCTCTGGGGGTCTCCTCCCAATCGAACCTTTTCATGTCACTGGACATTTTCCTTAACTCCTCTGTATTAAACGGTTCCTCAAACACCCAGTCTAGTGCGCCCTGGGCCCTGTTGGCATCGCCTTTGTCGCATCGGATTCACGGGCAGCAGCCGGCGTTCTTCCGTCGGGTCGCCCTCTGGTTCCCACTCAAAATTAACCTCATCACTTTCGTCTCCATTTCCTCCAGACAATGGTGTCTGGGCACACACAATGCCCCTTTGAACTTGTAACTTCTCCTCCCTCTCTTTCTTTGATTCTCTTTTTACATTCTGTATAATCCTCCGGGCACCCCGTTCTTCTAATGCCTGTCTTTGGGTCACCCAAAATGCAATCTTAAGGTCCTCATTGGCCTTCTCCACCAGTTTGTCTCTGTTGAGATGCGTCTTCTGACCAAATATCAGATTGACTCTGATTATTCATACACTGACTTTCAAGGTAGTGTTCCTTGTTACACCATCTTTCTTCTGTCTTTTCAAAATCTTCCTTGAGCCATTTCCGACTCTCTCTTTAGTTTTCTAACTCTTTTAACAAACAATTTATGACTGCCTCTCTATCACTGGCTTTATTTGTCATGTCTTCACATTCTTTTCATATTTTAATCTGTTCACATTCATCGTTCTCAAACTGTCACTGATATGCCAGCAACGAGACAGCTTTGATGATTCCTGGCCGACACATGGACCCTTGTGTCCATTGTTCGGCTTCATAAACCGAGTCTTTCCCGTCTATTATGTCGCATGACCATCCTTCCTTGAGGGGTACCTCCCCTGTCATGTATTTTGTGACTAACTCATCCATCGTCTTTGCCATTGTTTGTTCCGGATGAGTCCCTGTTCTAGCGCCAATATCTGTAAGTGTGTCTACCTTGCCTCCATCTAACAGTATATAGAGTTCGGACCCGTAATGGAACAGATAACTTGAGGCAAAAGACTTCAGGGTAACTTTTCATTACATAAAATCAATCTATGATTACAAGTAAGTACCTGTAGAAGTATACATATGTACTAACATCAGTGAGTGTCCAGTTCGGAGGCTATTAGTAGACCTTTCTTCCTGTATGAAATTGTTGCTCTCGGTGTTACATAGAAATATAGAAACATAGAAACATAGAAAATAGGTGCAGGAGTAGGCCATTCGGCCCTTCGTGCCTGCACCGCCATTCAATGAGTTCATGGCTGAACATGAAACTTCAGTACCCCATTCCTGCTTTCTCGGCATACCCCTTGATCCCCCTAGTAGTAAGGACTACATCGAACTCCTTTTTGAATATATTTAGTGAATTGGCCTCACCAACTTTCTGTGGTAGAGAATTCCACAGGTTCACCACTCTCTGGGTGAAGAAGTTTCTCCTCATATCGGTCCTAAATGGCTTACCCCTTATCCTTAGACTGTGACCCCTGGTTCTGGACTTCCCCAACATTGGGAACATTCTTCCTGCATCTAACCTGTCTAAACCCGTCAGAATTTTAAACGTTTCTATGAGATCCCCTCTCATTCTTCTGAACTCCAGTGAATACAAGCCCAGTTGATCCAGTCTTTCTTGATATGTCAGTCCCATCATCCCGGAAATTAGTCTGGCGAACCTTCGCTGCACTCCCTCAATAGCAAGAATGTCCTTCCTCAAGTTAGCAGACCAAAACTGTACACAATACTCCAGGTGTGGCCTCACCAAGGCCCTGTACAACTGTAGTAATACCTCCCTGACCCTGTACTCAAATCCCTTTGCTATGAAAGCCAACATGCCATTTGCTTTCTTAACCGCCTGCTGTACCTGCATGCCAACCTTCAATGTCTGATGTACCATGACACCCAGGTCTCGTTTCACCTCCCCTTTTCCTAATCTGTCACCATTCAGATAATAGTCTGTCTCTCTGTTTTTACCACCAAAGTGGATAACCTCACATTTATCCACATTATACTTCATCTGCCATGCATTTGCCCATTCACCTAACCTGTCCAAGTCCCTCTGCAGCCTCATAGCATCCTCCTTGCAGCTCACATTGCCACCCAACTTAGTTTGGAGATACTACATTTAATCCCCTCGTCTAAATCATTAATGTCCAATGTAAACAGCTGGGGCCCCAGCACAGAACCTTGCGGTACCCCACTAGTCACTGCCTGCCATTCTGAAAAGTACTCATTTACTCCTTCTCTTTGCTTCCTGTCTGCCAACCAGTTCTCAATCCACGTCAGCACACTACCCCCAATCCCATGTGCTTTAACTTTGCACATTAATCTCTTGTGTGGGACCTTGTCGAAAGCCTTCTGAAAGTCCAAATACATCACATCAACTGGTTCTCCGTTGTCCACTCTACTGGAAACATCCCCAAAAAATTCCAGAAGATTTGTCAAGCATGATTTCACTTTCACAAATCCACGCTGACTTGGACCTATCATGTCACCTCTTTCCAAATGTGCTGCTATGACATCCTTAATAATTGATTCCATCATTTTACCCACTACCGATGTCAGGCTGACCGGTGTATAATTCCCTATTTTCTCTCTCCCTCCTTTTTTAAAAAGTGGGGTTACATTGGCTACCCTCTACTCCATAGGAACTGATCCAGAGTCTATGGAATGTCGGAAAATGACTGACAATGCATCCACTATTTCCAAGGCCACCTCCTTAAGTACTCTGGGATGCAGACCATCAGACCCTGGGGATTTATCGGCCTTCAATCCCATCAATTTCCCCAATACAATTTCCTGACTAATAAGTATTTCCCTCAGTCCAGAAGGCTGTAAAGTGCCTAAACAAAAGATGAGATGCTGTTCCCCAAGCTTACATTGAGCTTTGTTGCTATAGAGTAAAAGACCTAGGATGGAGAGATCAGAGTGGGAATGGAGCAGATAATTAAAATAGCCAGCGACTGGAAGCTCAGGGTCATGATTATGTACTGAACAGAGGTGTTCCGCAAAGCTGTCACCCAATCTGCATTTGGTCTCCCCAGTGTGGAGGATCTGCATCATGAGCAATGAATACAGTATACTAATTTGAAAGAAGTACAAATAAATCGCTGTTTCACCTGGAAGGAGTGTTTGGGGCCCTGGATAATGGGAAGGGAGGAGGTAAAAGGGCAGGTATTGCATCTCCTGCAGTTGCACGGGAAGGTGCCGTGGGAAGGGGAGGAGGTGTTGGGGATGATTGAGGAGTGGGACCAGGATGTCGCGGAGGGAGCGGTCCCTTCAGAATGCTGAAAGGGAGGGGAAGATGTGTTTGGTGGTGGGATCACGCTGGAGGTGACGGAAATGGCGGAGGATGACCTGTAGAATATTGAGGCTAGTGGGGTGAAAGGTAAGGGCAAGAGGAAACCTAGTGTGGTTCTGGGAGGGATTGAATGAGGTGAGAGCAGAATTACGGGAAATAGAACGGATACGATCGAGGGCCATGCCAACCAGAAATCCACGGTTGAGGAAAAAGGAGGACATAGCGGAAAACCTACTATAAAAGGTGGCGTCGTCAGAACAGATGCAACGAAGGTGGAGAAACTGGGAGAATGGAATGGAGAACTTACAGAAACTGGATGGGAGGACGTGTAGTCCCGATAGCTGTGAGAGTCCAAGCCATCGTCAACACCATCACCGAGGCATATGAGAGCATAGGCCGTACACTAAACATCCATAAGACAAGGGTCCTCTATCAACCTTCCCCCATCACACAATACTGCCCCCCATTTATCAAAATCCACGACGAGGCCTTGGACAACGTGGACCATTTTCCATATCTTGGGAGCCTACTGTCAACAAGGGCAGACATCGATGACGAGGTCTAATGCTGCCTTCAGTGTGCCAATGCAGCCTTCGTTTGCCTGAGGAAGAGAGTGTTTGAAGACCAGGGCCTCAAACCCGGCACCAAGCTCATGGTCTACAGAGCAGAGGTGATACCTGCCCTCCTATATGGCTCAGAGACATAGACTATGTACAGCAGGCACCTGAAAACACTGCAGAAGTACCACAAACGCCTCTGCAAGATCCTGCAAATCCACTGGCAGGATAGGCGCACCAACATAAGAACATAAGAAATAGGAGCAGGAATAGGCCACTTGACCCCTTGAGCCTGCTCCACCATTTAATAAGATCATGGCTGATCTGATCATGGACTCAGCTCCACTTCCCTGCCCGCTCCCCATAACCCTTTATTCCCTTATCCCTCAAAAATCTGTCTATCTCCACCTTAAATATATTCAATGACCCCAGCCTCCAGAGCTCGCTGGGGCAGAGAATTCCACAGATTTACAACCCTCTGAGAGAAGAGATTCCACCTCATCTCAGTTTTAAATGGATGGCCTCTTATTCTGAAACTATGTCCGCTAGTTTTATGAGTAGAAATATCCTCTCTGCACTCACCTTGTCGAGCCCCCTCATTAACTTATATGTTTTGATAAGATCACCTGAACTCCAATGAGTATAGGCCCAACCTACTCAACCTATCTTCATAAGTCAACCCCCTCATCTCCGGTATCAACCTAGTGAGCCTCCTCTGAACTATCCTTCCTTAAATACGGAGACCAAAATTGTACGTAGTGTGGCCTCACCAATATCCTGTACAGTCGTAGCAGGACTTCTCTGCTTTTATACTCTATCCCCCTTGCAATAAAGGCCAACATTCCATTTGCCTTCCTGATTACTTGCTGTACCTGCATACTAACTTTTTGTGTTTCATGCACAAGGACCCCAGGTCCCTCTGTACTACAGTACTTTGTAACTTTTCTCCATCTAAATTATAATTTGCTTTTCTATTTTTTCTGCCAATGTGGATAACCTCATTTTCCCACGTTATACTCAATTTGACAAATTTTTGCCACTCACTTAGCCTGTCTATATCCCTTTGCAGATATTTTGTGTGTCTTCGCTCAGCCCAGCATCCCCAGCATCAAAGTACTGACCACGCTCAATCAGCTCCGCTGGAAGGGCCACATCGTCCCATGCCTGACATGAGGCTCCCAAAATAAACGCTCCAGTCAGAGCTCTGACTCAGCAAGCGAGCCCCAGATGGGCAGAGGAATCGCTACAAGGACACACTCAAAGCATCCTTGAAAAAATGTAACATCCACCCTGACACCTGGGAATCTCTGGCCCAAGACCACCCAAAAAGTGGAGGAAAAGCATCCGGGAAGGCATTGAACACCTCGAGTATCTTCGCCGAGAGCAAACTGAAGCCGAGTGTCGACAGTGGAAGGAGCGCAAGGCAACCCAGGCACCCCACCCACCCATTCCTTCAACCCCCGTTAGCCCCACCTGTGACAGAGACTGTAAGTCCCGCATTGGACTCTTCAGTCACCTGAGAACTCATTTTTAGTGTGGAAGCAAGTCTTCCTTGACTCCGAGGTGTAAGGGGGTGGTCTCTATGAGGGGGTCAGGTTCCCTTCTGACCAACTTGAGCGGTTCAAATCGCTCCCACTCCCTTGGGTTCTAGACTCTGGATTTATTTGGGGGTGTGACAAAAGTGCAAAGGACACTGGTTTGATGCAAAAGAACTTTTATTTTATTACAGTCAAAGAAATACAAGCTTATTACTCTAGTACGAGAAATACAAGGCCAAACTTACAATCGTTCTAATAAGGGACAATACAAGGAAAGGTACAAGGTCAAACTTACAATCACTCTAATAAAGAACCATACACTACATATTTAAAGGGGGTTACAGTAAAATTATATCTCCCACCTCCCAATACCTAATTCTAGCTAGGTTAGACTCCAGGGCAGGCAGGGACTATGCTTACCAATCCTTTTGACAGTTAACGGTAGATCGCGGTTTCAGGGTTCGCTGGATGCGGAAGGGTCTGCTTGCTATATCCCGAACATCGGAGAAGATTTCTAGCTGCGCAATCTTCAGTTGGGTTGAGTCCGCTGATGTGGTTAGGTGTGTTTTGGATCTGTGGGGTAAGTACCCATTTTCTTTGGTTAGAAATAGGTATCTGCAGTCTTTTAGGTAATGTTTTACCCGTTGGTAGGTCAGGATTAGATTGTAGAGTGGAAACTTTTCGATTCTTCGGTTTTTCCCCGTTGGAGTTTTATTCGAGTTTGGTCGATCGCGGTGGTTTTTCCGTTGATACCACGTTGACTGTGGTCGGTTTCTGCCGCGATGGTGATGTTCTTCCTTTCTTCAGGACTTCAGGACTTCGAGGCTGGAGAAGTTAGTTTACAACTGTCGCACTGGTTTCTCTCCTTGTCGTGATGACACCAGCATAGTGTGGTATTAGTCTGTTAGTCATGTATGTCATACCCTCTGTTGAAAACAGAGGCCAGTTATATGATTTCAGTGGTTCTAATCTTGGCGCCAAATCTGTTCAGAATCCTATGTATAAATTTGGCGGGCTTGGCTCTTCTTTGTAATATTTTGGCGGGCCTGTTAAAAGTTAATATGTTTTGGTGAGTTGATGTTCGAAAACTGTTTCCTGATGGAAATATTAGTTTGGTAATTGCAGTGTTCTTTTGTGCTCGGTTTCGCATACAGGCTGGATTGGGCCTCTTTGTGATGCATATGCTGAAATGGTTTTCCAGACTCATGTTGATGGGTAGCTATCTCTGGGTGATTTTTAAATGTAAATGTCTCTTGTGGAGAAAGACTCTCGAGTACTTATTCCTCCAGGCAGATTAACTTAGTCCTCACACCCAGGTAGTCTTCCTTAATCAGGTTGTCTCCTGCTAGTTCCTTAGACCTGCCCACAGCCTTGAATTTGTCTTTTAAAAATACAAAATTCTATTAAAGTTCGTAGTTTCTTCCGTAAGCACTTTAGAGTTCCAAACTTTCCGGTAGATAGTCCCAAATTAAATTTCCTTTCGAATGAGCCTAATCACTGGGGGGGATTCTTGTCAAATTTACACCTCCTTCAGTCCCTCCTGTTGACACTCCACACTCATGAGTGTCAATCAAGGTAAGCAAAATTCCTGCTCCCGAGAGTCAACCTTCCCTGCATTTATACTAGCTCAACATTAATGTGCACCCAGCCGTTGAAATGCAATGCAATTTACAGGCGAATACAGTCATTACAATTCGGTTATAGCATAGAGGGGGTATGATGTCCCTATCCTACTCAATTTTCACAGTGAAATAATGGTATACAGTCGAACACAGTTTAAGTAAAGTAAAATAAAAGCACATAGTAAAAACACATTCTCAAGTATCTAAAGGTCCATAGTCAAAACACATTTCAAATTCAGTAAAATAAAGGTACGTAGTCACATCTTTAAGTAACATTCTCACAATACTTGAGATTTTTGCGGTTTACAGCAGGTAAAATCAAACACAAATTAAACTGGTAGTATGGTGTCACCCCTCCCTGCGCGATTCCCAAGTTCAGCCAAGGAGTGTATAGCACCCTTAGGTGCCTGACCTGACGGCCTCTGCGTTTCACTCGGCAAGTGAGCCACCATAAATAAAGAATAATCGCGAGTTGACAGATAATTAAAGTGTGGGAAGTGATTTGAATCCAGACTGGGACTTCTATATTTCTGAAAAGGTCCCACCAAGGCGGAATGGTGATCTCGAGAATCTTTTTCCCTATCTTAATTGTTTTCTGTTCTAGAGTATAGAAGTGTTTTTATGAGATAATTACAGCTTTTAGCAGAGCAGTAAGATGTTCGGGTAGAGGGGGAATTGCATAGCCAAAATGTACAACATAATCCTGCAGGTTTGTAATGTTTTCCTTCACAGTGAGGTGAACAGTGGAGGGTTCAGGAATGGGGACAATCCGTTCCTGGGCCATTTGAACTGATGTCTCAGGTTTGAAGCAAAACCTGCTGTCAATTACCAGACACCAGAAGTGTCCATGTTGGTAGTGGTGCGCACTGGTGGTGACACAATATGTCCCAGCCCCTATGTATGTTACCTGTGGAGGGACATGGTCTTGTGTCATTACCTCCATGGTGCAGTTAATAGGCTGTGCACCAGCAGCTTTAAACCCACACTGTGACTTAGAATGGGCACTCAAGTACTGGGGACACAGTATTACGTGTGCACCCTGGCACCGGCACCTGGAGAGGTCAGTACCCGTTACAGCGTGCTCCCACTTTATGACATAGAGTGGGACCGCTGTGAAACGAATGTGTGCACCTCCCCGAATAATTCCAATGTTCTCCACCCGGTATACCGGTGCGGGTCGGGCTGTCCCACCCATGACCAGCATCCTTAATACTATCCCCATAATGGTGTGGTTAGATTTCCCACAGTCTACTGGGACAGGGTAGGCTTCAGAGGCTAGGTGGAGCTGGCACAGGCTTAGTGAATTGCTGTACGGGTGGAGGGCTGCGAGGTGCTTGTTCCTGATCCAAGAGGGGACTACACCTTGTTTTAAATCCTCCAGGTTGTTGCGGCCCTCGCCCAACAACCATGCCTCATACAATACGCACACCTCGTTCTGTGCAGCCTGGTCAGAAGCGTTTCTATCCTCCCGTATAAGTGCATTCACTGTCTGTGCATTTTTTTCCAGATCAGCCACTATTTCTTTTAAATGGACAGTCATAGCCTGGTCCTGAACCTACTACGGTGTTCTCCTGTTTCAGGATTTTTCTCACTTGGGTCTTTAAACTGTTTATCTGTGTTTACAGTTCTATGTCATCTAAGCTATTTATTACAGAGGATGCTGTATTATAGGTAGTGAAAACATCGTTTATGACTCCCCTTCTAGGTCTCCCTGAGCCCATGGTGTCCCTAGTATCTAGGATGTATAGGTCTGCTTTGTCTACATTTCCAAAGGCTAACTCATAACATTTCTTAAACATGTCTCTGAGTAGGGCCTGGTACAGCAGCTCTGTTTCCTTCGGACACCATGCAGGTAGATGTACCTCAGTAAGGTTTAATGTTACTGAAGCTGCTGCATAATGTACCCCCTGGTATAACACCTTTTCGGTCGGTACCAATACTAATCCATTTCCAGGTCCCTTGGTGCTGGTAGGACACCTTTCTATTACTGTGCGTAGTGACGGGGTTGTGGGCAGGGGTTTCTTAATGTGTGCTCTTAGTTCGGTGGCGTTAATTGCGAGTGGGGAGTGTGGGACCGCGCTCCCGTGTAGGCTAGAATCCCACCCCATCCCTTCCCCTTCATCTTGCCATTGCCTGGCGAAGGCGATCAATATGCCTGTGGCACAAATACTCTCTGATCCCTACATGCAACCATAAATTCCTTGTTCGGATTCCCACCATTTGTCCCAACACACTTTTACTCCTCCCTGTGTCCCCGTGATGGTGCAGTACGTTTCATTACCGAGTCTTTCCCAGTCCGATTCCTGGTCCCATGCATCCTTGCTGAGTTTCCTGAGCCGCCACCATCTTCCCAGGGGAATGTTTCCTTTGCAAGTCAAACATGCATGTTTTCCCTCTGTAACAATGACTCTGGCAGCAAGGATCCGTATCCGGGGACATGGAAGTGAGGCCTCCCCGTAGGTTAAACCTTCCTGGCTGGAGTAGCAGGTAGAATTAGATCCCAGACACCCTGGCCATCTCCCCTCGTGGGCATAAACGGCGAGTTATTCCACGCCTGGGGTGCCACCCCCGGCGGTTACGATCGGTGCTCTTCCTCCTGAACACCCGTAAATGAGGGATTCTTCCACGTCTCCTCGGTCGCTGCTGCTCATCCCTATCAGGGCGAGCAGGAACAGGATCCTTCTCATGCTGCTCTCTTTCCATAGGGGCACATAAAACAGATTGTCTAGCCCTGAGAAAGCTCTCTTGCTTGACAAAGTTGACCGAGTTCCAAATAGGGCTCTCATCCTTTCAGACATAGTATAGTCTTTAATTGACTGGCAGTCTTCTTCAGTTCCTTGTGGATTGATATCTGCTGCTAACTTTATCTCACAGCAGTTTTGCTTGTTATCTCACCGGTGTTTCCTTAATAGCCATACCGGTAGATTCTTCTTACTTCCGGGTATTACCCGGCCTGTGCCTCTTTTAACAGCTATACAGGTAGATTCTTTTCCTTACCCCAGTCAACTAATACATAAAGTCTTACCATTACACAGATCTTACACTACTCTAAATTATTCACTAAGCATACTTAAATTCATATCATACTATATATGTACATCTGCCACCAGTTTGCGGGTGGCCAGGTTAATTCCTGCCTTCTTTCTTTCTTCTTCTTCCGCTGGGTGTCCAGCGAGGTCGGTAATAGGTCAGTCTGCACCGCCGGACCCGAAGTATCCTAACCGGAGGTGGGTTCGAGTCCCAAACTATTGGCGGAACGTCCCCTCTGGTGCTGCAGCACACCGCTCCTTTGCGGGTGGCTGCCTGGTCGAGGGCTACGGGCTGAGGACTCTCACTTGGTGGCTGGTCCACCGCTATCTCTTCTGAGGGTCCCTCGTTGCCCGAGGCTGCTGGCTGGGTGTCCCTCTCGAGGCTGGTCTCTGACCTTGGGTGCCCTTTTGCGACTGGTCCCTTTCCTGGGGCTGAACCATTCAAATTGGAGCAATGGTGACCACGGTGTCTTTGGCCATGGTGTGCGGGGAGTCCTTCTTAAGGCTCCGGCTGCTGGGGGTGCGTCCGAGTCCCAAATGATTGGGGGGACAGCTCCTCCAGTAACACAGTCCACTGCCCCTCTAGGTGCAATCTGTGGATCTGCCACGTTCCCTGTGGGATGTCAACAGTCGGAGGCTGCTGGCTGGGGGTCCCTGTCTTTAGTGCGGTTTATCGTTTTTGGCTGTCCCGTACGTTTAGCTGCTGCCCCTAGGTTGAAAAGTTTGCACTGATTTATGTGGAACCACTTTGTTCGACAGGGCAATTTTATGGCATAGACCATGGGGCTTGCCTTGTCAACAATGTGGTACGGTCCCATGTACCGTGCCTCAGAGGCCCATATTCTAGCGTAGTTCCTCACCATAACCTGGTCCCCTATCTCCCACTCGTGGTGCTTGCGGGGCTCTAGCAGCAGTCGGTTACTGCGGTGCTGTTTTCCCATGTTGTTAGCAGCCTGTCAGTGAATCTGTTTAAGGTGTTCAAACAGATTCCTAACAAAGCTGTCCCGGTTCGCTTCCCTAAGCTGACCTTCCGTGAGTACCGGGACTAATACATGGGTTGGCGTTCGCATGGCTCTGCTGGTCATGAGCTCATACGGGGAGTACCCCATGCTCTTTGACTGGCCAGCCCGGATCGCCATGAGGACCAGTGGTCGGACCTCTACCCACCCTTTGGGTGAGTCCCCTGTCTCTTTGCGCAACCTTTCTTTGATGGTACGGTTTAAACGCTCCACAGGCCCGGATGACGACGGGTTGTGGGTGACATGCCATTTCCCTTTGATGCTGAGTACCTTAAGGGTCTCCTGCATCACCTGCCTGTTGAAACATAGAAACATAGAAACATAGAAACTAGGTGCAGGAGCAGGCCAATTGGCCCTTCGAGCCTGCTCCACCATTCAATGAGTTCATGGCTGAACATGAAACTTCAGTACCGATTCCTGCTTTCTCACCATACCGCTTGATCCCCCTAGTAGTAAGGACTACATCGAACTCCTTTTTGAATATATTTAGTGAATTGGCCTCAACAACTTTCTGTGGTAGAGAATTCCACAGGTTCACCACTCTCTGGGTGAAGAAGTTTCTCCTTATCTCGGTCCTAAATGACTTACCGCTTATCCCTAAACTGTGACCCCTCGTTCTGGACTTCCCGAACATTGGGAACATTCTTCCTGCATCTAGCCTGTCTAAACCCATCAGAATTTTAAACGTTTCTATGAGATCCCCTCTCATTCTTCTGAACTCCAGTGAATACAAGCCCAGTTGATCCAGTCTTTCTTGATATGTCAGTCCCGCCATCCCGGGAATCAGTCTGGTGAACCTTCGCTGCACTCCCTCAATAACAAGAATGTCCTTCCTCAAGTTAGGAGACCAAAACTGTGCACAATACTCCAGGTGTGGCCTCACCAAGGCCCTGTACAACTGTAGTAACACCTCCCTTCCCTTGTACTCAAATCTCCTCACTATGAAGGCCAACATGCCATTAGCTTTCTTAACCGCCTGCTGTACCTGCATGCCAACCTTCAATGACTGATGTACCATGACACCCAGGTCTCGTTGCACCTCCCCTTTTCCTAATCTGTCACCATTCAGATAATAGTCTGTCTCTCTGTTTTTACCACCAAAGTGGATAACCTCACATTTATCCACATTATACTTCATCTGCCCACTCACCTAACCTATCCAAGTCACTCTGCAGCCTCATAGCATCCTCCTCGCAGCTCACACTGCCACCCAACTTAGTGTCATCCGCAAATTTAGAGATACTACATTTAATCCCCTCGTCTAAATCATTAATGTCCAATGTAAACAGCTGGGGCCCCAGCACAGAACCTTGCGGTACCCCACTAGTCACTGCCTGCCATTCTGAAAAGTACCCATTTACTCCTTCTCTTTGCTTCCTGTTTGCCAACCAGTTCTCAATCCATATAAGCACATTACCCCCAAATCCCATGTGCTTTAACTTTGCACATTAATCTCTTGTGTGGGACCTTGTCGAAAGCCTTTTGAAAGTCCAAATACACCACATCAACTGGTTCTCCCTTGTCCACTCTACTGGAAACATCCTCAAAAAATTCCAGAAGATTTGTCAAGCATGATTTCCCTTTCACAAATCCATGCTGACTTGGACCTATCATGTCACCTCTTTCCAAATGCGCTGCTATGACATCCTTAATAATTGATTCCATCATTTTACCCACTACCGATGTCAGGCTGACCAGTCTATAATTCCCTGTTTTCTCTCTCGCTCCTTTTTTAAAAAGTGGGGTTACTTTAGCTTCCCTCCACTCCATAGGAACTGGTCCAGAGTCTATGGAATGTTGTAAAATGACTGTCAATGCATCCGCTATTTCCAAGGCCACCTCCTTAAGTACTCTGGCATGCACTCCATCAGGCCCTGGGGATTTATCGGCCTTTAATCCCATCAATTTCCCCAGCACAATTTCCCGACTAATAAGGATTTCCCTCAGTTTCTCCTTCTTACTAGACCCTCTGACCCCTTTTATATCCGAAAGGTTGTTTGTGTCCTTCTTAGTGAATACCGAACCTAACCTATCCAAGTCGCTCTGCAGCCTCATAGCATCCTCCTCGCAGCTCACACTGCCACCCAACTTAGTGGCAAATTTGGAGATACTACATTTAATCACCTCGTCTATGGGGTTCAGTGGTGGAATGTGCCTTCACCTTATGTATGTAGATATTCCCTTCCTCCCCTACGGCTTTCATGATCTTTTCCAGTAGGGGCTTAATTGCCAGGGGTCTCCCATCTGTGTATGTATATCTGCGGCAGGACCAAATAGCCAGGTACTCCGTACACGAATTGCATGTGAACATGCTGTCCGAGCAAATTGTGTATGGGGTAGGGAATTCTTCGGGGTGTGTGACTACGTACACCACCACAGACAGTTCAGTGTGCTGAGTGCTCATAGTACTGGGGAGTTTAATCGCCAGGGCAATACCTGCCTCGGGGTCATAAACTCCACAGCCTGTGAATCGTTCACCCGCCGATACTGTGCTTGAACCGCCCACATAGATTCTTCAGGCTGTGTGGTGTAACCCAACCCGAAAGCTTATGTTAATTTCTCATACCCTTTCTACGGAACACCGGTGGGCTGTCCCTGGATAAATCATGTTGGCTGCGAGTCTTGGCTTGCAGAGACCCTTTACCCTTAGGTCCATTTCGGAGAGGAGCAGGGTCCAGTGAGCGATGCGGGCACTGCTCACTGTCCCATCCTTAATTCTCCCGTCCAGGAGCATTTGGGTGGGCGTATGGTGGGTAAGGAGTGTGATAGGGGACCCCCCTGTGAAGATCAGTGATCTTTTCACAGCCCTGTGAGTGGCTAGGAGGTGCCTCTCACAGTTGGAGTATCCCTGCGTATCCGTGCGTATCCTGGAGGAGTAGACCACTGGTCTCAGCCGGCCGTGCCACTCTTGGAGCAGTACTGCACTCAGGCTGTCCCCACTGGCTGCTACCTCCAGGAAAAACTCTTTACCCCCATCTATGGTCCCTAGAGCTGGCGCGGTCTGCAGGTCTTTCTTCAGTTGGATAAATGCTGCCTCGTAACCTTTGTCCCATTCCCACTCCACTCCCTTGTGTAGGAGTCAGAGCAGAGGGGCTGCGGTGGCTGCATAATCCTCAATGAAATCTCTGCAGTACCCGGTTAGCCCTAGAAAAGATCTTACTCCTGTTACTGTGTTGGGGGCGGGTAGCTTCTGCACTGCTTCCCTGCTAACTTTGTCAATGGCTCTTTCCCCAACGCGCACAGCCAGTCCCAGGAATTTTACTTCCTTCAGGCCGATCTGTGCCTTCTTGGGGTTTACTTTAAATCCCTCTTCTTTCAGCAGCTCCAGCAGTTCAGCCAGCAGTGGGCCATGCTCCTCCCCATCATCGGTGAACAGGAGCTGGTCATCTACATACTGTACTAGCTGCTGGGGTCTGCTGAAGTTCTTTAAGCAGTTGACCATACACTGATGGAAAATACTGGGGCTGTTATGGAAGCCCTGAGGGAGACAGTTCCAAATGTATTGCTGTCCTTTAAAGGTAAAAGCAAACTTGTACCGATCTTCCCTTCTTAAAGGTATGGACCAGAACACGTTGGAAATATCCAGCACCGTGAAGGTGGTTGCAGAGGCTGGGATACTTCCAATGAGGTCGGCGACAGCAGCAATGGTGGGTGCACAGGCGGGGATGTTACGGTCGAGTACTTGACAGTCCACCGTGGCTCTCCAGGAGTTGTCCGGTTACCCACCGTTACTGCTGTCGCTGACCTCATGGGTAGCTATTGGTCTAAATACCTCCTGTTTAACCAGAGAACCCAAGGCTGTTTCCATGTCTGCCTCCGCCTCCCTGGGGAAGTTGTACTGTTTCTGTGGTTGGGTCATGGGGTCCCCATTGTCATGTATCTTACATTATTATATATAACTGTATCCTAACATGCTATACATGACTGTAATAAGATATGACCTGTAACCACCAGCATACCTTACCACCAGGGGTGCACTTGCAAAAGACAGGTATATAAGGACAGGTCTCAGGCAAGTGCAGCATTCCAGAGCTGTGAAATAAAGGTGCAGGTCCAGAGTGACCTTGACTTCACTACATGCCTTGTGTGAATTTGTACTGAGGGGACAGGACTTTACAATGGCGACGGATTACGGGATTACAGAATCCACAGAATGGCGAACAACGGATCAGATGAAAAGTACAATGCGGGAGACAATTGGGAGGACTTTATAGAAAGGCTCCAGCAAAGCTTTGTAACCAAAGACTGGTTAGGCGACGATAAGGCAGACAAGAGAAGAGCCCATCTCTTGACCAGCTGTGGCTCGAAAACATACGCTTTAATGAAGGATCTGTTGGCACCCAAGAAACCAGCAAGCAAGTCGTTTGAAGAATTGAGCACACTGGTAAGAGACCACCTGAAGCCAGCGAGCAGCCTACACATGGCCAGACACAGGTTCTACAACTACGGACTGTAAGGGGTGGTTTGCAGGGGGTCAGCTTTCCCTTCTGACCTTATATGAGCGGTTCCGAATCGCTCCCACACCCTTGGTTCTAGACACTGGAATTATGAAGGGACTGTGACAGACTTGGACAGACAATCGGTTTCAAGGTAGGAAGCAGGTACGGCTTTATTGTGTTTAAAAAGAAGTAAAAGGCACACCTTTAATAACACACACAGACCAATACACACTGAAGGGTACAACACATTGAATAAAATGTCAAATTACAGCCTGTGGGGAAAAGAATGCAGCTTAAACTCTAAATGGGGTAAAGAGGAGAATGCAGATACATTTACACAAGTTATCCCAGCCTCCCCCCTCCCAATTCCCCTAACTAACTAAGTTATAGCTCTGAGGGTTCAGGGGCTATACTCACCAATCCCTTTAGACAGTTGCCGGTGAATCACGGTTTCAGGGTTCGCTGCACTTGGCCTTCTAGGCGAGCCGTACCCTGGACGTAGGAGAGGACTTCGGACTGCGTAGTCTTCGGTTGGGGTGCGTCCGTTGATGCGGTAAGTTGCGTTTTGGATGTATGGGGTAAGTACCCACTTTCTTTGGTTAGGAATAGTTTTAGTTAGTCCCTTTTGGTAATTTCTCCCCTGTTGAGTTGTTCAGAAGTAGATTGTAGAGTGGTTGTCAATTTGGTTGCCGACAACCTTCCGTTTCGTGGGCCTCGTGCTCGGTCAGTTCCTGATCAGTTCTGGTCGTTTCCTTCACTATTCCATTTCTTCACTGTAGAGCAAGCAGGCTGCTTGTCTGTGTCTGTGTTCCAGTCTGTGTGAGTTCCAGTCTGTGTTCTGCTAGCTTTCCTTGTAAAACTGGGGGATAGATATATCCCAAAAAAAGGCTCCGTTATCTCCCATCAAATCTCTTGGGCTCTGTTTAAACTGTTCTGTCCATTGATTTTCAAATGTCTCCTTTGTCAGCAGTAACTCGATTAGGGTGTGAGAATGTGCTAGCACTGGTTTTGCATTGTTTAAGAATCGTCCAGTTTTTCTGACCATGATTTCCATTGTGCTTGATTGGGTAATTCGATTATCTCTTAGGGGGTGAATTCCCTTTCCTATGAGTCCAAACACTGGGGGTAGGGGTCTCCATTAATGCATCCCCTTTTATCCCCCGCAGGCTTTGCCTGTCCCTTTAGACTCATTTTAAAGCCCAGAAAGGGATTCTTCTCCTCTGCAGGGGAAAGGTATCTGGAATCTTTGCGAGATATTGGTAAATTCTACAAGACGCTACAAGAGCATACCTGAATTCGTGGCGGAACTTCGGAGGTTGGCTAGTTTACGTGAGTTCTCCGATGAACTGAGGAGAGAAATGCTGAGAGACTTTTTCATTGAAGGAATAGGCCACGCAGGCATATTCTGAAAGCTCATAGAGACCAAGAACCTGACCTTAGAGACAGCAGCACTGGCTGCACAGACATTCTTGGTAGGGGAAGAAGAAACGAGGTTAATTTACAAAGCAGGTACGACAACTAACGAAATATTGGAACAAGAAGTTCACAGCACTAAACAAGCTGCTACCCCCACACACAGACAAAACCGGGAGAACAGGTTCTCGACAGCAGGCAGAAGCCATCAAGAGCCACAGGAACAGCCGTTCACACCTCATCAACCCACAATGCGAGCAATCAACTACAAACTGAGAGAAGCTCAAGAGAGATCAGCCAGACGCAGCTCATTCTTTGGAAATTCTTTGCTGGAAGTGTGGGGGTAGGCACTCGTCAAGGGGATGTCGATTTCAGCAGGCTGTTTGCAGAAATTGTGAATATACAGGGCATTTGGCCCGCATGTGCAAAAAAACGGCAGCTCGTCTGGTATCGGATCGGATGGGTCGGAAAGCGGACCAGAAGATAGTGGGGACAGTACCCGGGACACTGGTGTACACGATCAATGGCCGCTGCTCCTACAACAGGACGCTTCCTATAATGATGAGGGTCCTACTCAATGGGATATCTGTTAACATGGAGCTGGATACGTGAGCGAGTTAATCTCTCATGGGGGCTCAACAATTTGAACAACTGTGGCCACATAAATGAGACAGACCAAAACTCACAAGGGTCACCACCAAACTAAGGACCTATACCAAAGAAATCGTACCAGTCCTTGGCAGCGCCATGCTCTCTGTCACACACAAAGGGACAGTGAACCGACTTCCCCTGTGGATTGTCCCCGGAGACACCCCAGCACTGCTGGGGAGAAGCTGGCTGGCAAAACTAAACTGGAAATGGGATGATGTCCATGCCATGTCATTAGAGGAACGGACCTCCTGCTCAACAGTTATAAAGCGATTTGAACATCTCTTTCAGCCAGGTGTGGGAACTTTCAAAGGGGCCAAAGTCAAAATCTACATCACACAGGATGCTAGACCGGTCCATCACAAGGCCAGAGCTGTACCCTATGTGATAAGGGAAAAGATTGAACATGAACTAGACAGGCTTCTGCGGGAAGGCATTATATCACCTGTGGAATTTAGCGACTGGGCAAGTCCCATCGTCCCAGTCATGAACCCTGATGGATCCGTACGAATCTGTGGGAACTACAAATCTACCATAAACAGAGTCTCCCTACAGGACCAGTACCCGCTGCCCGGAGCGGAGGACTTATTTGCCACATTGGCTGGAGGTAAACTTTTCTCAAAATTAGATCTCACATCTGCGTATATGACGCAGGAATTGACCAAGGAATCCAAGCTACTCACCACCATCAACACACATTGAGGCCTTTTCATGTACAAACGATGCCCATTCGGCATCAGGTCGGCAGCTGCCATATTCCAGCGCAACATGGAGAGTCTGCTCAAGTCCATCCCGGGGACGGTTGTATTTCAAGACGACATATTTATCACGGGCAGGGACACCGACTCCCATCTCCGTAATTTAGAGGAAGTACTAAAGCGGTTGGATCGGGTAGGCCTATGAGTGAAGAAATCCAAGTGCCTGTTTCTCGCACCCGAGGTTGAATTTTTGGGCAGAAGGATTCCCGCTGATGGAATCCGCCCAACACAGTCCAAAACAGAAGCAATTCGCCTGGCACCCAGGCCCCGAAATGTCTCAGAACTGCGCGCCTTTCTCGGGCTACTTAATTACTTTGGGAACTTTATGCAGAACTTAAGCACGCTGCTGGAGCCTCTCCATGTGCTATTCAGGAAGGGGTGCGATTGGTTTTGGGGGGACGCCCAGGAACGTGCCTTCTGTGTTCCAACAGTGTTTTGACTTTCTTTGACCCAGGTAAAAAGTTAGTTCTCACATGCGATGCGTCAGCTTATGGGGTCGAGTGCGTTTTGCAACATGTCAATAGTGCGGGCAAATTACAACCCATAGCTTATGCCTCCAGGTCACTTTTGCGGGCAGAGCGCGGGTACGGAATGGTAGCGAAGGAGGCGCTCGCGTGCGTGTATGGTGTCAAAAAGATGCACCAATACCTTTTTGGGGCCAAGTTCGCGTTAGAAACCGACCACAAGCCCCTCACGTCCCTCCTATCTGAGAGCAAGGCAATAAACGCCAACGCCTCGGCGCGAATTCAACGGTGGGCACTCATGCTGGCGTCCTACGACTATACCATAAGGCACAGACCAGGCACAGACAACTCTGCCGACACGCTCAGCAGGCGACCCCTGGCGACCACGGAAGGGTCTGATGAACAGGACTGTGAGATTGTCATGGCAATCAATGCCTTTGAGTCCACAGGTTCGCCCATGATGGCTCGCCAAATCAGAGCCTGGATAGCCAGCGACCCCACGTTATCCTTAGTAAAAAGATGTGTCCTAACCGGTGACTGGGCAGAGGCTCGCGATGCCTGCCCCGAGGAATTAAAACCCTTTCACAGGCGCATGCATGAGCTATCACGACAAGCAGACTGCCTGATGTGGGGCAGCCGAGTAGTTATGCCGCTGCGAGGCAGAGAGGCATTTGTCCGGGAGCTCCACCGCGAGCACCCGGGGATCGTTCTCATGAAGGCCATAGCCAGATCCCACGTCTGGTGGCCTGGTATTGACGCGGACTTGGAGCTCTGCGTCCGAAGGTGCACCATTTGTGCCCAACTCAGCAATGCTCCCAGTGAGGCTCCACTGGGCCCCTGGCCCTGGCCTACCAAACCGTAGTCGCGGGTGCACGTAGACTATGCGGGCCCATTCATGGGCAAAATGTTCCTCGTAGTTGTAGACGCATTTTCAAAGTGGATCGAATGCACCATTTTAAACTCGAGCACAACCTCCACCACTGTGGAGAGCCTCGCAACCATGTTTGCAACGCACGGAATCCCTGACATATTGGTCAGTGACAATGGTCCATGCTTCACCAGCGCAGAATTCCAAGACTTTATAATTGACCACGGCATAAATCACGTCAAGACGGCATCGTTCAAGTCGGCCTCCAATGGCCAGGCGGAGAGAGCAGTGCAAATCATTAAACAAGGCATGCTTAAAATCCAAGGTCCCACGCTGCAGGGTCGCCTGTCGCAACTGCTGCTGCCATACAGATCTCGTCCGCAGTCACTGACTGGAATCCCCCCCGCGCAACTGTTGATGAAAAGGACTTTAAAAACAAGGCTCTCATTAATCCTCCCAGACATGCACGAAATCGTTGAGGCAAAGCGCCGTAAGCTGACTGAGTGCCATGACAGAAATTCGAGGGGGAGATGGAATGAGATAGGGGACAAAATGTTTGTACTAAAGTATGGCAGGGGTCCCAAATGGCTTGCAGGGACAGTAACAGGCAAGGAAGAAAACAGGCTACTGGTAGTAGAAATGGACAATGCCAAAACCTGCCGGAGCATGTAGACCAAGTCAAAAATAGATTTACCAACAACACTGCGGAACCAGAGGCAGACTACAATGTGGAACTCGCACCACACCTGATGGACATACAGAGGGAACAACCTGAGGAAAGGGCAATCCCAACAGACAGCCCAGGTGAGTCAACAACAATCACACCAATCGAAACAGACAGCCCAGGCAAGATACCAGCAACCACACCCAAAGAAAAACAGACACCAAGGCAAACAACTGAACCACAACTCAGACGCTCCACGCGAGAGCGTAGACCCCCTGAGAGACTGAACCTATAAAGACAATAAGACCTTGGGGGAGGGTGATGTAATGTATCTTACATTATTATATATAACTGTATCCTAACATGCTATACATGACTGTAATAAGATATGACCTGTAACCACCAGCATACCTTACCACCAGGGGTGCACTTGCAAGAGACAGGTATATAAGGACAGGTCTCAGGCAAGTGCAGCATTCCAGAGCTGTGAAATAAAGGTGCAGGTCCAGAGTGACCTTGACTTCACTACATGCCTAGTGTGAATCTGTACTGAGGGGACAGGACTTTACACCCATCTATGCTAACCTCAACCCCATTTATTCTCCCACAGTCGTGTTCATGAGTGGCAAAAGCTGCAAGGTTTTTCCTCACATATTCTTGGTATTCTATCGGAGTGTTACTGACCAGTGATTCAAGGCCGTAACCCTCCTTGGGCTTCATGGTGCACACCGTCCCTTTTCCCTGTTTTCCAGGGATAACCATCACCTCACTCTCCTGTCCCGTACAGACTGACCCCTAAAGACAGTGGTTTCTTAAATCCACCCGTGGCCTATGATGAAGTCAACCCCCAGGATCCCTCTCCCTTCCTGCTCCCACTTCATCAGGATACAAGTCCACTTAGTGTGGAGTGTACTTAAATGAATCGAGAGTGGAACGGAGAATGAGCCAGTCTGTTCAGTGCCTGTGAAACCCACCAAGCTGTAGGGGACCTCGTTAGACAGAGGTGAGGCGGCGGGGTTAGCTGCATAGACAAGGGTGCTTGAGGCACTGGTGTCCAGTAAGTAAGTCCCTTTCACCTTTTCCACTTCCATCTGTACGGTCGGTCTCCCCCATGCATCATACTCGAGGACACACAGGTGGACAGGCTGTGCCTGTCCTAGTCATCGGTTTTGGTTGGGAGGGGGCAGATGGGCTTTCGGTACTGGTGGCGGTGGCTACCTTCCCACGGCCATCTAACATGGCTCGGAGCGCAGTTAAAAAGGTATCAAACGAGTGGGGAGGGACTGGCTTCTCGGTCTCGGCCTTTTTGGCCAGGGCTGGAGAACTTTTTCCTGAGCTATCCTTCCAAGGATTTTTGCAATACTTTCTCCAGTGCCCACTCTTTCCGCACCTGAAGCAGGTACGTTTTGTGTCAGAGGGGTTACCCCCCTCCTGGTGCCATTCCCTCTTATCTTGGATTTTGTGAACCCTTCCCTTTTGTGGGTGCTCTTCTGTCCCTCTGCCGTTTCTGTAAACTAGGGTCAGCTGCCTAAGCACTCCCTGTTCTGTGGCTTGGGGATCTCTGGGGTCGAACCAGGCCTCAGCCTTAGTTCTTATTCTGGGTAAACTGTTAGCTACTAGGCTTCGGAGCCAGTGTGCTAATTCGTCCAGGCTTAAGTTATTCCTGTCTATGTCCCCACTACAGGCGCTTTTGTACACAGGCCACAATTGGTCTGCGAAAGCCTGTGGGGTTTCTCCTGCGAGCTGCACTGTTTTCTCTACTCTAGAGAAGGGACTTCCGTCATTGCAGCCCATTGCTTCTAAAATGTCCTTCTGGATGGCAGCAAGTGTTTTAGAAACATAGAAACATAGAAAATAGGTGCAGGAGTAGGCCATTCAGCCCTTCTAGCCTGCACCGCCATTCAATGAGTTCATGGCTGAACATGCAACTTCAGTACCCCCTTCCTGCTTTCTCGCCATACCCCTTGATCCCCCTAGTAGTAAGGACTTCATCTAACTCCCTTTTGAATATATTTAGTGAATTGGCCTCAACTACTTTCTGTGGTAGAGAATTCCACAGGTTCACCACTCTCTGGATGAAGAAGTTTCTCCTCATCTCGGTCCTAAATGGCTTACCCCTTATCCTTAGACTGTGACCCCTGGTTCTGGACTTCCCCAACATTGGGAACATTCTTCCTGCATCTAACCTGTCCTCTTTTGCTCTCAGTAGAGAGGGACTGGTACAGTTTGCTGTCTAGGGATAGGAGAAGCACCTTTGCCATTTCTGCATCATCGCACCCATTAATATCCCCTGCCTGTTCCACCTCCCCAAAGTGAACCGAGGGATCTCCCTTTGGAGTTAGCTTTCCCAGGTGGCTTATCATAGCCCTAAGCTGCTGGGGAGTGTGGGGGACCACAAACTGACTTTCCACGGGCCCTGCACCCCCGGCAAGAGTGGGCGGGCCAAACTTCTGTTGCCGGACCGGGCACATTGGCCCTGGTTCTGGCTCTCCCTGTTCTGGCTCGCCTCCCTCTCTTCCCTGCGGCCAAGCTGAGCTGAAACGTGGTGCCACAGGTGGTGGTGGTTCACTATCCCTGTCCGCCCCGCAACTAATTTGCCCCTCCTGCTGCTGCACCGGTGTAGTCACCGGTGCCACAGGTAGTGGCCAGGTAGTTTCCTCCTTTCTTCCAGGTTTACCTGGGGTGTGCCCAGGCTTATTAGGCATGCCATGCCTTTTGCCTTGGACAGAGCAAGGTTTAAACTTTAAATTTGTTGCTGGCAGGGACCGTGGTCTCCCGATTCAAACCCATTAGTGCTAGCTACTTTATACGCTGCTTGCACATCTTTTAATCTTTCCTGGAGTTCTTTTACTTGTAGGGTGAGGCGAGTGCTTTCCTCCCTCAGTGACTTTTCATTACTTTTGGTTTCGGTAACCTGACATTGAAAATTGTCCTGACTGTTTTTAAACTTTCCATTATTTGGGTCCTTTCCTGTTTTAGCTTACGGAGTTCTCCTGATAATCTTCTGACATAATCCTTTCCTGGTAGTTCTCTGCGCATTCCCATAACTCTGTCTGTAGTGTCTCATTGGTTTTATCTAGGAGTTAGACCTGTCGCTGTAGACAGACCAACGAAATTGCCTTCTCTACTGCTTCTTTGTGATCTTTGCTTGCTGTCCACTGGGCTGCAGCGTCAGCTGGATGCTCAGCGCGCAATAGACTAAACACCCATTCTTTAGTTACATTGACCTTCTTATACACATAGGAGGAAATCCTCTCTTCCATTTTGGTTCTTTGCCCCAAACCACCATTCTCCACATCATACCCCTTGTACCAGAGTCCTGCAGCTGTCGCCCTTTTGTAAGGGGGTGGTCTCTATGAGGGGGTCAGGTTCCCTTCTGACAAACTTGAGCAGTTTGAATCGCTCCCATTCCTTTGGGTTCTAGACTCTGGATTTATTTGGGGGTGTGTGACAAAAGTGCAAAGGACACTGGTTTGATGCAAAAGAACTTTTGTTTTATTACAGTCAAAGAAATAACAAACTTATTACTCTAATATGAGAAATACAAGGCCAAACTTACAATCGTTCTAATAAGGGACAATACAAGGAAAGGTTCAAGGTCAAACTTACAATCACTCTAATGAAGAATCATACACTACATATGCAAAGGAAGTTACAGTAAAATTGTATCTCCCACCTCCCAATACATAATTCTAGCTAGGTTGGACCCCAGGGACTATGCTTACCAATCCCTTTGACAGTTAACGGTAGATCGCAGTTTCGGGGTTCGCTGGATGTGGAAGGGTCTGCTTGCCGTATCCCGAACGTCGGAGAAGACTTCTAGCTGCACAATGTTCAGTTGGGTTGAGTCTGTTGATGCGGAAAGGTACAGTTTGGATCTGTGGAGTAAGTACCCGTTTTCTTTGGTTAGAAATAGGTCTCTACAATCTTTTAGGTAATGTTTTACCCGTTGGTAGGTCAGGATTATATTGTAGAGTGGAAACTTTTCGATTCTTCGGTTTTTCCCCGTTGAAGTTTTGTTTGAGTTTTATTCGATCTCAGTTGACTGTGGTCGGTTGCTGCCGCGATGGTGATGTTCTTCCTTCCTTCAGGACTTCAGGACTTCGAGGCTGGAGAAGGTAGTTTACAACTGTCGCATTGGTTTCTCTCCTTGTCGTGATGACACCAGTGTAGTGTGGTATTAGTCTGTTAGTCATGTATGTCATACCCTCTGTTGAAAACAGGGGCCAGTTATACGATTTCAGTGGTTCTAATCTTGACGCTCAATCTGTTAAGAATCCTTTGTATAAATTTGGCGGGCTTGGCTCTTCTTTGTAATATTTTGGCGGACCTGTTAAAAGTTAATATGTTTTGGGTGAGTTGATGTTCAAAAACTGTTTCCTGATGGAAATATTAGTTTGGTAATTGCAATGTCCTTTTGTGCTTGGTTTTCACAAAGAGACTGGATTTGACCTCTTTGTGATGTATATGCTGAAATGGTTTTCCAAACTCATGTTGATGGGTAGCTATCTGTGGGTGATTTTGTAATGTAAATATCTCTTGTGGAGAAAGATTCTTGAATACTCATTCCTCCAGACAGGTTAACTTAGTCCTCACACCAAGGTAGTCTACCTTAATCAGGGTTGTCTTCTGCTAGTTCCTTAGGCCCGCCCACAGCCTTGAATTTGTCTTTTAAAAATACAAAATGCTATTAAAGTTCATAGTTTCTTCTTAGAGTTCCAAACGTTCTGGTAGATAGTCCCAAATTAAATTTCCTTTTGAATGAGCCCAAACACTGGGGGGGGGGGGGTTCTTGTGAATTTTGCACCTCCTTCAGAGGGACTGCCTATGATCATGAGTCCCTGTAGCTGTGGGAGTCAGTGGGCTTATTGTAAATGTTTGTCAATAGCCTATCCCCAGAAATGGAGACAGAGAAGTTGCAGAAGGGAAGGGAAGAGTCGGAGATGAACCATGTGAAGGTGAGGGAAGAGTGGAAATTGGAAGTAAAGTGAATGAAATTATCTAGTTCAGAGTGAGAGGAGGAAACAGCAATGATACAGTCATCAATGTATTGGAAAAAGCAGTGAGGGAGGGGACCTGAGTAGGACTGGAACAAAGAATGTTCCACATATCCCACGTAAAGGCAGACATAGCTTGGACCCATGCAGGTTCCCATAGCAACAACTTTAATTTGGAGGAAGTGAGTGGAGTCAAAGGAGAAGTTGTTCAATGTGAGAACAAGTTCAGCCAAGCGGAGGAAGGTGGTGATGGATGGGGACTGATTGGGCCATTGCTCGAGGAAGAAGCGGAGCGCCCTCAGGCCATCCTGATGGGGAATGGAGGTGGAGAGCGATTGAATGTCCACAGACGGTTGGAACCAGGAAACTGGAAACTGTTAAAGTGACGGGGGGCATTGGAAGAGTTGCGGATATAGGTGGGAAGAGAGTGGACAAGGGGAGAAATGTAAGTCTGTGAGAGCAAGGGTGATGAACGAATAGGACTTGGTAGTGGGTCAGGATGGATGCAGCAGAGTTTGGACAAGTTGAAGTTCATGGAGGAAGGAAGACAAAAGGCTTGCAACTTCCTAATTTTAAACTTGCGTTTCCTGGTATTTGAGCCGTCATCATGGTGAACAATTTGCTCGTGTCAACTTGTCAATTACCTTCATAACTTTGCAAAGGTACTGTCAGATCTGAGTCACTTTGCCCTCTTGTGAAGATTGAATGTTCACTGGCTGACAACAGAGGATAACATCATTAACTGCCTGTGATGTAAATGGATGTTCCTGCAGAAGAGACTGCAGGTTCCATATGTCTTTTAATATAGTCCACAGGCATCAGGGTGTGACAGAACTCATTATCTCCTGAATTCACAAAAACTGAATCGCCTGCCACTTCTATTGTAAAGATGTGAATTATGGAAGCACAGTGTCTTTCTCATTTACAAAATTCATTTCATCCTCCAGGATTTAGTGCAGAGGCTTAATCAGTATTGACAAAACCAAGCATCTATCGCTGTCCTCACAAAACAGAAAACAAAAAGATTGTCCAGTTTTACATTTTTATTAGAATGTTTTATAATGAAGTACAAAGTCAGTTCTTTTTGCCTTTATCTAATACGTCCTCTTTGTTTTGGAAATGGAGGTGCAGATCAATGCACATCTTGTACACTATGGGGGGGAAATGTTTTCCATTCTATATGTTTATTAAAAAAAAACTTGCATTTATATAACGCCTTTCATAACCTCAGAATGACCCAAAGAACCTTGCAGTTTTACGTGAAGTTAGAGTTGTAATGTAGGAATCGCGGCAGCCAATATACGCACAGCAAGGTTGCACAAACAACAATGAGATAAATGACCAGATAATCTGTTTTAGTGATGTTGGCCAAGACACCGGAGAGAACCCATTTACACACCGAGGAAATCGTCCCTCCCTCTTTGTTAGGCCTATGACTTCCTCACTACTCGATTGCCACTGCCTGTAGGAATTCTAAATGAAATTCCAATGCAATGTGCTTGGGAGTGTTGTGGTAGCCCCACATTGGAACTAAAGGACTCATTCTGGAGTTGATTGGTTCTACCTCAGCATTTCCTCAACATTTTCAATTGGAAACTGTATCAATATCCTCTTTGAGAATTACAAGTGTTGGCAATAGTCTATCTGTCCATAAACTGCTGAGTCTTTAATAGTTTCAGATAATTTGTGTGTTGCGGTTTGAAGTAAAATGTTTTAAATCTTGTTCTTAGTGGGCACAAGACACGACATAAAAGTGCCCACTAACTGCAATTAAATGAGTAATCAAATGTACAGGGATGATAATACCGGTTGTTGTGGAATATCGAACATTTACACTGGTTGAGTAGGGAGTACGTTATGAAAGTTGGAGGTGAGGTATGTGCATGTAGCAAACCAGTCCCACCCACCCTTTCCCCCAATGACTGTCTGTCCCACCTGTGACAGCAACTGTAGTTCTCGTATTGGACTGTTCAGTCACTTAAGGACTCATTTTTAGAGTGGATAAGAACATAAAAACATAAGAATTAGGAACAGGAGTAGGCCATCTAGCCCCTTGAGCCTGCTCCGCCATTCAACAAGATCATGGCTGATCTGGCCGTGGACTCAGCTCCACTTACCCGCCCGATCCCCGTAACCCTTAATTCCCTTATTGGTTAAAAATCTATCTATCTGTGACTTGAATACATTCAATGAGCTAGCCTCGACTGCTTCCTTGGGCAGAGAATTCCACAGATTCACAACCCTCTGGGAGAAGAAATTCCTTCTCAACTCGGTTTTAAATTGGCTCCCCCGTATTTTGAGGTTGTGCCCCCTAGTTCTAGTCTCCCCGACCAGTGGAAACAACCTCTCTGCCTCTTCTTGTCTATCCCTTTCATTATTTTAAATGTTTCTATAAGATCACCCCTCATCCTTCTGAACTCCAATGAGTAAAGACCCAGTCTACTCAATCTATCATCATAAGGTAACCCCCCTCATCTCCGGAATCAGCCTCGTGAATCGTCTCTGTACCCCTCCAAAGCTAGTATATCCTTCCTTAAGTAAGGTGACCAAAACTGCATGCAGTACTCCAGGTGCGGCCTCACCAATACCCTATACAGTTGCAGAAGGACCTCCCTGCTTTTGTACTCCATCCCTTTCGCAATGAAGGCCAACATTCCATTCGCCTTCCTGATTACCTGCTGCACCTGCAAACTAACTTTTTGGGATTCATGCACAAGGACCCCCAGGTCCCTCTGCACCGCAGCATGTTGTAATTTCTCCCCATTCAAATAATATTCCCTTTTACTATTTATTTTTCCAAGGTGGATGACCTCACACTTTCCGACATTGTATTCCATCTGCCAAACCTTAGCCCATTCACTTAACCTATCTAAATCTCTTTGCAGTCTTTCTGTGTCCTCTACACAACCCGCTTTCCCACTAATCTTTGTCATCCTCGATTCTGAGGGACTGCCTATGATGATGATGATGATGTGGCTGGGAGTTGAGACAGTACTAAGGGAGCGTTACTCTCAATCTGTCCATTTGATCTGGAATGTGTAATGTTGACACTGCATGGAAAGGTAGAAAATTGTTCCTTTCTCTAGCTGGCATTCGTTAACTTGAAAAGCACATATCAGCCTCCTCCTGAGGTCCTACAATCATAGAAGCCAGTCTTCAGCCAATTTGACTCACTCCACGTGACATCTGGATACAGCAAAGGCTATGGGTCCCGACAACATCCTGGCTGTCGTGCTGAAGACTTGTGCTCCAGACCTAGCTGCACCTCTAGCCAAGCTGTTCCAATACAGCTACAACACTAGCATCTATCCAACAATGTGGAATACTGCCCAGGTATGTTCTGTCCACAAAAAGCAGGACAAATCTGATCCAACCAATTACCGCCTCATCAGTCCACTCTGAATCATCAGTAAAGTGATGGAAGATGCTGTCGACAGTGCTTTTAAGTGGCACTTCCTCGTCAATAACCTGCTCACCAATGCCCAGTTTAGGTTCCGCCTGTATAACTCGGCTCTGGACCTCATTACAGCCTTGGTCCAAACATGGACAAAAGAGCTGGATTCCAGAGGTGAAGTGAGAGTGACTGCCCTTGACATCAAGACAGCATTTGGCCAAGTGTGGCATCGAGGAGCCCTAGTAAAACTGAAGTCAATGGGAATGAGGGGAAAACTCACCACTGGCTGGAGTCATAACTAGCACAAAGGAAATGGTTGTGGTGGTTGGAGGTCAATCATCACAGTCCCAGGACATCACTGCAGGAGTTCCTCAGGTTAGTGTCCTCGGCCCAAACATCTTCAGCTGCTTCATCAATGACCTCCCCTCTATCATAAGGTCTGAAGTGGGAATGTTCGCTAATGACTGCACAGTATTCAGTGCCATTTGCAATTTCTCAGCTATTGCTGCAGTTCATGCCCGGATGCAGCAAGACCTGGACGGCATTCAAGCTTGGGCTGATAAGTGACAAGTAAAATTCGTGCCGCACAAGTGCCATAGAATTACTATCTCCAACAACTGAGAGTCCAACCACCACCCCATGACTTTCAACAGTATTACCATCACTGGATCCCACACCATCAACATCCTGGGGGTCACCAATGACCAGAAACTTAATTGGGCCAGCCACATAAATACTGTGGCAACAAGAGGAGGTCAGAGGCTGGGTATTCTGTGGCAATTGTCTCACCTGCTGACTCCCTAAAGCCTTTCTACCATCTACAAGGCACAAATCAAGAGTGTGATGGAATGCTCTGCACTTGCCTGGATGAGTGCAGCTCCAACAAGAAGTTTGATACCTTTCAGGACAAAGCAACCGACTTGATTGGCACCCCATCCATCATCTTAAACATTCAGTTCCTGGACCACCAGCCTACTGTGGCTGCAGTGTGTACCATCTACAAGGTGCACTGCAGCAATTCGCCAACACTTCTTTCGCAGTTCCAGCTAGAAGGACAAAGGCAGCAGACGCATGGGAACACCATGACCTCCAAGTTATCCTCCTACAAGTCATACACCATTCTGACTTGGAAATATATTGCTGTTCCTTCATCGTTGCTGGGTCAAAATCCTAGAACTCCCTCCCTAACAGCACTGAGGGAGTACCTTCACCACACGGACTGCAGCGGTTCAAGAGGGGGCACAACCTCAAAATACGGGGGAGCCAATTTAAAACCGAGTTGAGAAGGAATTTCTTCTCCCAGAGGGTTGTGAATCTGTGGAATTCTCTGCCCAAGGAAGCAGTCGAGGCTAGCTCATTGAATGTATTCAAATCACAGATAGATAGATTTTTAACCAATAAGGGAATTAAGGGTTACGGGGATCGGGCGGGTAAGTGGAGCTGAGTCCACGGCCAGATCAGCCATGATCTTGTTGAATGGCGGAGCAGGCTCAAGGGGCTAGATGGCATACTCCTGTTCCTAATTCTTATGTTCTTATGTTCTTATCCACTCTAAAAATGAGTCCTTAAGTGACTGAACAGTCTAATACGAGAACTACAGTTGCTGTCACAGGTGGGACAGACAGTCATTGGGGGAAAGGGTGGGTGGGACTGGTTTGCTAGTCTCACCACCACCTTCTCAAGGGTTTTTAGGGATAGGCAATAAATGCTGGCCTTGCCAGCGATGCCCACATCCCAGGAATGAATTTTTAAAAAACATAATTTCACTAAGAACAGCAAATTTAGGAGAATATTTTAGGATGTAACAGAGTACGAGATGGACAATATGTAAGCCTTAGGCTTTTGAGATTTGCACCCAAAGGAAATCTTTAAAGGTAGTTAAGGTCAATTAAGAATGACTTCTAGACTGGAAGGATAAAATGCGGGGAAATTAGTTCAGTGAGGGAGGTTGGAGCAGAAGATGCTAAGAGTGAGAATGAGTCTGCTGGAAAGTAATCCCTGTTACTGTCTTGTTCATCTCAGCAGTTAAAGACATAACTGCCGCGGGTGAATAAACCTAATTTGTTTTGCACATTAAGCTCTAGTCTGTGTGTCTAATTGATTACTGGGTCCTAGGTATGCTTTAGCCAGCTCCAAGGTATTGGATTGAAAGGATTTGCATAGATCTGGATATGTTGGCTTCCTTATCCCATCTCGGACCAGCAATAAATTGGATAGGAGTGGTTCCTGGCCTGGGGTTTTATTAAATGAGAAGAGAAAATGGGCCCAGGTTTGGCGGTCGCTTTTTAAAAAGATGGGGAGTTTTGCAGTTGGTCAGCGGGCGAGATCGGTGGCAGGTCGGGTGGGAAGGTGGTCAGGACCCTGCAGTCAACCCGCCACCATGCGCTTTTACTAAATGTCAGGTCAGCCAGCACTGAGCAGACCCGACACTCAGCGGCGGGGGAGGCAATTAAAAGCATTAGTGGCTTCTTTTCAACCACTTAACAATGCTTTTTTTCCCAGCTTTTTGAATTTGACAGGTTGCTCACCGGTTTCCTGCTGTGCCTCGTTCTCGTCTGTGAAGCTGAGGTGGGAGGTTACTTGCCATTGTTTCAGCTGAAGAGTTGACAGCTTCAAGTATCAAGTCAAAGCTCCCAGCTGATTGAGAAATGGTCCCTTCGGCACGAGCTTCTCTAAACTGCATTTCCACTACAGATTCAGATGCTGCAAGTCTTTACACAAGTCTCCATCCAGTCAGACCTCATTACCACACCACCATTGACAGATCGCTTCTATCATCTCTACATCACCTATCATCTAGTCCATCAGCATCGGTGTACTTTATATTTTCTCACCTTGCTCCACAGAATCCCACCACAATCAGCATCACCAGGCTCATCAGCAGCACCAACAACAACACCAACCTTCTCCGCAATCAATTGATGCTGCACAGGACACAGGGCATCAGCACACGGCCAGGGATGGCTGCATCATAGCCAGATTTACTTCACTTCACATTGTACACCCTGGCTGCCACGTAATATGCCAGGTTGGCATCACCCCAAACCAAGGGACCGAAATTGGTGGACTTATCGTCCGCTGCAGCCGAGTTTTCTGGGCTGTCTCCCCTCCGAGCGAGTTTGGTGGAGGATTCCCGCCGGCGGGGAGAGAAGACCACCGGGGACCGCCCGCTGACATCCACTGGCGTGCGCTGGCATGTAACGCATATAAGAGTCCTCCCGCCCGCCGAGCTGCCAGTTTGGTCCAGGCGGGAGTCCGCTCCAGCCGGGGAAATGCGTGGAGGCAGGTCTAACCTCAACGGTACGTATGAAGCTCTGCAAAAAAATATTAGTCCACTTCTTTTCTTTATAATTTTTGCAGGGATTTAGGTGGATGGGGTACTTTGCCGAGGATTGCATTTCCCGCGGAGAATGGGAGCCACTGCCCACTGCCGCCCAGAATCGGCACGTAAGTCCCATTTTTGCCGCCGGTCGGTCTTTCCAAGATTTTTCCATGAAACCTCCGCCCAAAGTACCGTCAGCATCTCAGCAGTACTTGGGGTGGAACATAGCTTTCACCAATTTCGGGGCCCAAGACTATAAAGCATCCCTACAATGCTCAAGCTATTCCTTTCGCACTCATCACCATTGCGGTGGGTAACTTTATGTCTCATCATTGACTGTGTCATGTATGTAACCATCATGCAATGGTAATCTTCATGTAACTGTAATCTTCATGCAACTCCTGTATACTTATACCCTAGAAATGCACACCCTGACCACAGGGGGTGAACTTGTGGGAGACACTCCTCACCTGGGTTTCCAGGTGTAAAAGGGGAGGTCCCACCCAGGGTCAGCACTCCTTGGTCCTGGGAATAAAGGTTAAGATCACGTAGTGACCGTGTCTGCAGTATATGCCTCGTGTGAGTTTGTAGTACAGTGCAGGGACACCACATTCGATGACGAGAAACGGGAATCACTGAACCACGAGGATGGCCACCGGTAGCACAGAGGAACATTACTGCGTGGGTGAGGACTGGGACGACTTCGTGGAAAGACTCCAGCAGAGCTTTGTCACGAAGGACTGGCTGGGAGCGACAGCGGCTGACAAGCGGAGGGCGCATCTACTGATCAGCTGCGGACCACAGACGTATGCGCTGATGAAAGACCTGCTCGCACCCCAAAAGCCAGCGGACAAGTCCTTTGAAGAGCTCAGCCAGCTGATCAGTGAGCACTGAAGCCGGCAAGTAGCGTACACATGGCCCGGCACCAGTTTTACACACACCAGAGTCGGGAGGGACAATACATCTCGGACTTCGTTGCAGATCTGCGGCGCTTGGTCAGTCTCTGTATGTTCACAAATGCCTGCAGGAGGGAAATGTTGAGGGACTTTTTCATTGAGGGCATTAATCATGCCGGGATTTTCAGGAAGCTCATAGAGGCCAAGGACTTGACTTTAGAAGGGGCAGCATTGATAGCTCAGATCTTCATGGCAGGGGAAGAGGAGACTAAGCTAATTTACGCGCACAGCCCTGGTCCCAACGTGGCGATGCACGCGGGGGTTAGCATTGTGAACACGACTAGGGACCCCGCAGGCAGGCAAGGGCATTTCAAAACCGCCCAGGCAGCAACAGACTCTAGGGTGGGCCCGCAACAGGGACAATGGAAAGGGGATCGGCAATTCACGCTATCACGAGGAACAATGCGTCCTGCGATGGGACCATTAACACCCACTATCAGAGTGTTTAGAAACAACCAAATAGGCAATCAGAGAGGAATGCCTGGTAACAGTCCCTTTGTTAACAACAATCTCAGCTCATGCTGGAGATGCGGGGGTAGACATACTGCAAAAAGCTGCAGGTTCCAGCAATATACCTGTAGGATTTGTAACGTCATTGGACACTTGGCCAGGATGTGCATAAAGGCTGTGGCGAGGCTAATCTGCAAGACAGAGGAACCAGACGAGGGTTCTGCAATGCAGGATGATGCCTGGGGAAAAGCCATGAATGCTGAAGTTCAGCGGGTTCACGTGGCTGACGTCCACAGCTCATACACTAAAATGCCACCCATGATGATGAAAGTTTTATTGAATGACATCCCCGGTGCACATGGAGCTGGATACGGGAGCTAGCCAGTCACTTATGAGCGCCCAACAATTTGAGAGACTATGGCCACACAGAGCTAGCAGGCCCAAACTGGAACGCATTGACACGCAGCTACGGACGTACACCAAGGAGATCATCCCAGTGCTGGGCAGTGCAAACTTGGTGGTAACACATAATGGATCACAGAACCGGCTGCCACTCTGGATCGTCCCGGGAAATGGCCCCGCGCTCTTGATAGGAGGAGTTGGCTAGCTGAGATGAATTGGAAATGGGGGGATGTGCATGCCATTTCATCTGTGGAGTGAAGTTCATGCTCATAGGTCCTACAAAAATTCGGGTGACTGTTTCAACCCGGTGTCGGAACGTTCAAAGGCACTGAAATAGTGATACGCATCACTCCGGACGCCAGACCAGTGCATCACGGTGCCATATGTGATGCGTGAAAAAATTGAAAGTGAATTGGACAGGCTGCTCAGAGAGGGCATAATTTTGGCCGTTGAATTCAGCGACTGGGCAAGTCCCATCGTTCCTGTCCTTAAAGCAGATGGCTCGGTCAGGATTTGTGACAAGTACAAAGCCACCATCAACCGAGTGTCGTTGCAAGACCAATACCCACTCCCGAGGGGGCAAGCTGTCCACAAAGCTGGACCTCACTTTGGCCTACATGACTCAGGAACTGGCTGAAGAATCCAAGCTTCTGACTACCATCACGACGCACAAGGGATTATTTATCTACAACAGGTGCCCGTTTGGCATTCGTTCGGCGGCAGTTATCTTTCAGCGGAACATGGAAAGCTTGTTCAAATCCATTCCTGGAACAATCGTATTCCAAGACGACATCCTTATAATGGGTCGAGACACCGAGGAACACCTCCACAACCTGGAGGAGGTGCTATGCCGACTGGACCAGGTAGGCTTGCGGCTGAAAAAGGCCAAGTGTGTGTTTTTGGCCCCAGAGGTCGAGTTTTTGGGCAGCAGGGTTGCCGCAGACGTGATCCGGCCCACTGAATCAAAAACGGAGGCGTTCCGCCGGGCGCCCAGGATCGGCAACACGTCGGAGTTGCGATCATTCCTGGGACTTTTAAACTATTTCGGGAACTTTCTGCCGAACTTAAGCACATTGTTGGAGCCGTTACACATGCTCCTGCGTAAAGGCTGTAAATGGTTTTGGGGGGACTGTCAAGAACGGGCTTTCAATAAGGCGAGGAACTTGCTGTGTTCTAACAAACTGTTGACTTTGTATGACCCCTGTAAAAAACTGGTTTTAACGAGCGATGCATCGTCCTACGGGGTTGGGTGTGTGTTGCAGCAGGGTAATGACGACGGCCGACTCCAACCGGTGGCTTATGCCTCCAGGTCACTCTCCCAGGCAGAGCGTGGATATGGCATGGTCGAAAAGGAAGCACTCGCTTGTGTTTATGGTGTGAAAAAGATGCACCAGTACCTTTTCGGTCGACGGTTCGAACTAGAGACGGACGACAAGCCGTTAACATCCCTGTTATCCAACAGCAAGACTGTCAATGCCAATGCGTCAACTCGCATACAGTGATGGGCTCTCACGCTGGCTGCACATGACTACACCAAACGGCACCGGCCAGACACCGAAAATTGCGCTGACGCGCTCAGCAGGCTCCCACTGGCCACCACTGAGGGGGCGTCGGAGCAAAGCACTGAGATGGTCATGGCCGTTGAGGCTTTTGACACCGCAGGCTCCCCCATCACAGCCCGCCAGATCAAACTCTGGACCAATAGAGACCCCCTCCTATCCATGATAAAGAAATGTGTCCTGACTGGGGATTGGGAGCCCGCACACAGGGCGTTCCCCGAGGATCGTTTCAGAGACTGTTTCAGAGACGGATGGATGAGCTCTCCATCCAAGCCTACTGCCTGCTATGGGGCAGCCAGGTAGTCATGCCCCAGAAAGGCAGGGAAGTGTTCATCAGGGAACTCCACAGCGAGCACCCTGGCATCGTGTTAATGAAGGCCATTGCCCGGTCACATGTATGGTGGCCGGGGATTGACTCAGACCTGGAACACTTGGTTCGCAGGTGCACGACGTGTGCCCAGCTGGGCAATGCCCCCAGGGAGGCCCACTCAGTCCGTGGCCCTGGCCCATCAGGCCATGGTCATGTATTGACGTAGACTATGTGGGCCCGTTCATGGGGAAAATGTTCCTGATCGTTGTTGATGCATATTCGAAATGGATCGAGTGCATCATATTGAACTCGTGCATGATATCCATCACCGTGGAGAGTCTACGTACGGTTTTCGCGACCCACGGCTTGCCGGACATCCTGGTCAGCGACAATGGCCCGTGTTTCACCAGCCATGAATTCCAGGAGTTTATGTCGGGCAATAGTATCAAACACGTCCGGACAACACCGTTCAAGCCGGCTTCCAATGGCCAGGCAGAACGTGCGGTCCAAGTCATAAAACAGGGCATGCTACGCATCCACGGACCCTCCCTTCAGTACTGCCTATCGCGCCTCCTGCTGGCCAGAGGTTCCGCCCACACTCGCTCACGGGAGTTCCGCCAGTGGAACGACTCATGAAATGCACGCTTAAAATGCAGCTGTCCCTCATTCACCCAGCCCTGGCAGACATTGTTGAGGGCAAGCGCCAGTCCCAAACCGAGTTACATGATCGAAACTCAAGGGGGAGGTGCATAGAAATGGATGACCTGGTATTTGTTCTTAACCATGCTTTAGGACCCAAGTGGCTTGAGGGCACAGTAATTGGCAAAGAAAGGAATAGGGTCATGGTGGTCAGACTAAACAATGGGCAGATATGCTGCAAACACATGGACCAAGTAAAGAAAAGTTTCAGCATTGACATGGAGGAACCTGAAGAAGAGCATGAGATGTCACCCACACCACTGCCAGTGGACGAGCAACGAGGACAATCCACAACATGCACAGTCCCTGCGGCCAGCCCGGACAGGCCGGAATCACCTCAGGTGACAGAGACACATGCCGAGACTCAGCTACCAGAGCCACAACTGCGGCGCTCCACGAGAGAGCATCGACCACCTGAAAGACTTAACCTCTGACACAAAAAGATGTAAGGGGGGAGGTGATGCCATGTATGTAACCATCATGCAATAGTAATCTTCATGTAACTGTAACCTTCATGCAACTCCTGTACACTATACTTATAGTGTAGTGGGGGTGAATTTGTGGGAGACACTTCTCACCTGGGTTTCCAGGTATAAAAGGGGAGGTCACCCAGAGTCAGCACTCCTTGGTCCTGGGAATAAAAGTTAAGGTCACATAGTGACTGTGTCTGCAGTACATGCCTCGTGTGAGTTTGTAGTACGGTGCAGGGACACCACAGACTACAACTCACTAAGCCACTTCCAAAGGTGCACACAAATCTGTCCAAGAAGACAAAGTGTTGAAAATAAAGATTTCAATGTGGACAACACATTAACAGCAACTTTACATGAACATTGGATAAAACACTAAAGTGCCTATCCTTGTCTGTTGTAATTGGTATGATTGCATTAAGATGAGGGTGAGTGTGAGGAATAGGTAGTTAGATAGGGAAGTGATAATGTAGGTTGTGAGAGAGTGATGGGTGGAGGTGAAGGTAAGTTGGTGTGAGTGAGGATGTGCAGGAGTAGGGTAGGGAGGGCAGAGTGATGGGGAAGTGATGAGAGGCACAGCAGGATGAGGCTGAGTGTGGCTTTGCAGTAACGTTTCGTGATCTACTGAGATCAGTAAAAGATTTACGGCACTGCAACTAGGTCCGGCTGGTGACATCCCTGCTTGTGCCCTCCTCTGCAATGTTGATCTCCTGGGGAGGTCTCTTCCTCCCATGGGCAGGGAAGAGAACTTCTCTGCAAGTTGCATGATCTGGAGGAACTCCTGGAAGAGCTTGGGTGCAGCCCTGCACCTCTGTGCAGTGCTTGTCAGCGTTTGCAGCACCTCAATCCTGTAGAACACTGACAGCACAACTGTCAAGTTAAAATTGGCCATGGTCCCTTTAAGGAAACCGGCTGATGATGCAGCATGAAATGATGTAATCAGACCCGCTTCCTCTAATTGACCAGGAAATGCGCTGGGTGGGCTTAATAAGCCCAAACAAGGGAAATTCATTCTACACAGTGGGCTGGAGTCGGCAGTGGGGCCGGGACCCGTCACGGACGTCACCCGCCATGGACCCGCCGAGGTTGGTTAAACTCAGTTAATGCTTCAGTTAGGGCACCTCAAATGGCTTCAATGTCCCTGGGCTAGGAAAGGACTCCCACTGCTGGTCATTTTTCAGTGATCTCTGCTGAAACATGAATGTCTGATGAGTACATACACGGTCTTGATGTTTCCCTTGCTGAATAGCCTTACACACAAAGCGATTTAAATAGATCTTAGCACGTAGTTCTAACTGAGACGCCAATAACATAAAATCTGTAGTAATTGTGCTAAATCATCTATTACTCTTTAAAAGGCATGCACTCATTAACGTCCTGAAATTAATGTGAAAAATTAATGACTAGAATAATGCTATCTCTGATGTGTAGGCAGGCCCATCTAAGTTCAATGGAAGTAGGTGGCCAGCAATTCTTAGAAAGCCCCTAAACCTGCTCCTTCCAATGGAACATCAATTAGAAGTAGCAAATCGGAAAGGACATGTGTATTTATATATAAAACACCAAGGGAAAACACAGTTGCATACCATTGTTAAACGTGTTGCTCGCACGCACTGTAACATTAAAAGTGTTCCAGTCTTATTAGCCCTTCAAACCTGAAAGTTTGCAGTCTTAATTGGGGCTTTATACCCACGGGAAATTCACCCCTAGGGTGATGTGGCAGCTGCCATTGCAGCACAAGCGCGAGGGAACGAGCGTATCGATGCTGCTTCGGAGAGGATGGCTGTGGATCTGCAAGAGTCGACGGAGTGTCTAAGTGCTGTCATATCTGGTGGCTTTCAGACTGTGGCTGCTCACATGCATCTCAGCTGGATGCCCCCCGAGACCCTCAGTGTTGCTTTCGAGGTTGGGTCCACCACAGGCCACAGCGGACCTGCCGGTGTGGTGCCACAGCACCGACCTGAGCTCCCCCAGGTTGGTGGTGGTGGTATTGTGCCGCCCCTGGTGAGTTACTCAGGTTCCTCGGGCCAGGATACGGATAATGCGCTCCCTCCGGCTCGCAGCATTCCTGGCCCCAGACCTGTCACTCCGCCAGTGCCTCCACAAGTCTGACTGAACCATCCCAGGAGGGTGTGACCAGTCTCCAGCCGGCCCTTCCAGGCCAAAAGCTGCTCGCGAGCGTCCTCGAAGGAAATCTGCAGCTTCCATACAAGGAACACAGCAGCCTTCCCAGACCCATGAGGCAGCCACAGGGGAGACACTGAGGTGAAATCACAGGTTAGGCATGTTATGTATGCAAACCTCACCAATGTGTAAGACTTGCCACCGGGGGCACCACCTGTGGGAGACCTAAGGGTCACCAATGCACCCTGGGCAAGCGGGTATAAAAGGCAATTCAGCATGCTGCTTCCTCACTTTGGAGTTCCATTAAAGAGACCAAGGTCACAATGGTTTGAGCTTACAACACAGTCTTGTGGAGTTATTCTGAACATAGTAATTGGCAACGAGTTACAGATCATGAACTTTCACACGGTAATGGCTGCCGTTGGTATTCTTGAGAGATTTGTTGAGGGTGATGATTGGGAAGCCTACATTGAGACTCTCGACCAGTACTTCGTGGCCAATGAGCTGGACACGGCTGAGACGGCGGTCAAGTGCAGGGCGATTCTCCTCACCGTATGTTGGTCTTCGATATATGGCCTCGTCAAAAATCTGCTGGCACCGGTCAAACCAACGGACAAGACTTATACAGAGCTGTGCACGCTGGTGCGGGAACACCTCATGCTGAAGGAGAGCATCCTAATGGCCAGGTATCGCTTTTACATGCACCATCGCTCCGAGGGCCAGAATGTGGCGAGCTTTGTCGCCGACCTAAGACACCTTGTGGGACAGTGCAAATTTGCTGGAACTTTGGGGGAAATGTTGCGGTACTTTTTCGTGCTTGGAATCGGCAGACTTGCTTCTGGTAATGGATGCTTTTGAGAGCGAGGGGTCACCCATCACGGCTCGCCGGATCAGGACCTGGACTAGCCATGACCCTGTGCTATCACTAGTAAAAAGCTGCATCCTTAATGGGAGCTGGTCGGCAGTTCCTGGGAAAATGCAAGATGAAATTAAGCCATTCCTGTTATACTCATAATAAATGGGCAGACTGAGTACTGTGTGTAATGAGCAAGTGTGACCTTAGCTCCTTTATTAAGATTCCAGAGTGCAGATACCTTGTGGGTGGCCTGCTTATATTCTGTGCTCCCAAGGGATGCTGGGATCCCTTGGGACTCCAACAGGTGGGCCCTCTGGTGGTCAGGTGTAATGCAGGTTACAAAGGGTTAAATACATAACATCACTCCACTGTAAAGTCAACAGTACACTTATTTACAAGGTGAGATGATCTGGGGCTTTGTGCTCCCTTGTTGATCGTCTTGGTACAAATGCTGGTGTGGGTGGGTTGGTCAGTTCTTCACTGGGCTGTTGGGCAGCCAGCCTTGCCGGGATGCTGGGGATGATGAGTTCGGTTTCGTGGTTAACTATGTTGTCAGTTGCCACTTGTGTTTGTATTGGGAGGTCAAAGTTGGTGGTGTCCTCTTCGGGTTGATCATAGCTATTGGTGAACCGCAATTTGATTTGGTCCAAATGTTTTCTGTGTGTTTGTCCATTGGTCAGTTTGACCAGAAACACCCTACTCCCCTCTTTCGCTGTTACCGTGCCAGCGAGCCATTTGGGATCAAACACAGAATCATTGATCTCAATATCGCGTGACAAGTTTGCGCGGTCATGCTACACACTCTGTTGATGCCGCTTGTTCTTCACGTGATCATGTAGATCAGGGTGGACCAGAGAGAGCCTTGTTTTAAGCGCCCTTTTCATGACCAGCTCAGCTGGGGGATTCCCGGTGAGTTGGGGTCTGGTGCGGTAGCTGAGCAGTACTCGGGACAACCGGGTCTGCAGGGAGCCTTCCAACACGCTTTTCAAGCTTTGCTTGATGGTCTGAACTGGCCGTTGGATGCGGGCTTGAACGGGGCAGATGTGACATGTTTGATCCCGTTGCTGGTCATGAATTCCTTGAATTCAACACTGGTGAAGCACAGCCCATTGTCGCTGACTAGGACATCAGGCAAGCCGTGCGAGGCAAACATGGCTCATAGGCTTTCAATGGCGGCCATGGATGTGCTTACAGACATTATTGGACATTCAATCCATTTTGAGTAAGCGTCCACGACAACCAAAAACATTTTTCCTAGGAATGGGCCTGCATAGTCTACATGGATCCTCGACCATTGTTTGGATGGCCATGACCACAAACTTAGCAGTGCATCTCTGGGTGCATTGCTCAGCTGAGAGCAACTGGCGCATGCATGACTCTAAATCTGAGTCGATGCCAGGCCACCACACGTGGGATCTGGCTATGGCTTTCATCATTACGATGCCTGGGTGGGTGCTGTGCAGTTCACAAATAAATTTGTCTCTGCCTTTCTTGGGCAAGATTACACGATTGCCCCACAAAAGACAGTCCGCCTGCAGGGACAATTCGTCTTTGCGTCTGTGGAACGGCTTAATAGTTTCCTGCATCTCCACTGGGACACTGGACCAGCTCCCATGGAGGACACGGTTTTTTTTACCTGATTTGGCGAGCCGTAACGGGGGACTTCTCATTCTCAAATGCCTCCATGACCATGAGCAAGATCGCTGGCTATGTCATTTCCACCCCAATGATGGGCAATGGTAGCCGACTGAGAGCATCTGCGCAGTTCTCTGTGCCCAGTCTGTGGCGGATTACGTAGTTGTATGCCGACAGCATGAGCACCCATCTTTGGATGCAGGCAGAGGCATTGGTATTAATCCCTTTGCTCTCCGAGAACAGTGATATGAGCGGCTTATGGTCAGTTTCAAGCTCAAACTTGAGGCCAAATAAGTACTGGTGCATTTTTTTACCCCGTAAACGCACGCCAGAGCCTCTTTTTCAACCATGCTGTAGGCCCTTTCGGCCTTGAACAAACTCCTGGCTGCATATGCAACTGGTTGCAATGTTCCCGATTCATTAGCCTGCTGTAACACACACCCGACCCCGTATGACGACGCATCGCAAGCTAACACTAATCATTTACATGGATTATACAGGACAAGCAGTTTGTTAGAACACAATAGGTTTCTGGCTTTCTTAAATGCAGCCTCTTGTGAATTCCCCCATACCCAGTCGTCTCCCTTGCGCAGTAGCGCATGTAGGGGTTCTAGCAGGGTGCTTAACCCAGGTAGGAAATTACTGAAATAGTTATGGAGTCCCAGGAACGACCGCAGGTCCATCACATTCTGTGGTCATGGTGCATTCTTGATGGCCTCCGTCTTGGCGTCGGTGGGTCTGATGCCGTCTGCTGCGATTCTCCTTCCTAAGAATTCGACGTCCTGTGCCAGGAAAACACACTTGGAGCGTTTCAACCTGAGCCCCACGCGATCCAACCGACTGAGAACCTCCTCCATATTCTTCAAGTGTTCCATGGTGTCCCGACCTGTAACCAATATGTCATCCGGGCACCGGCATAACATGTACCACGATCACGCAGCTGTACCGTGTTACATTGAGGTTAATGATCCTATGTTTGTTCTCAAGTACGGTCATGGTCTCAAATGGATTGCTGCCACTGTTTTAGCCAAGGAGGGGAATAGAGTGTTTGTGGTTAAACTGTTGAATGGGCAAATGTGCAGAAAGCACTTGGATCAGACCAAACTGTGATTCACTGGCAACCAAGAACAGTTTGAAAAATACTTTACCATCTATGATCCACCAACACACACCCAACCAGCAATCGACCTCGCTGTCAACCACGAGGATGAACCCACCATGCCCGACAGTCCGATCAGACCAGCCGCGCTGCTGTGCAGCAATGATCTGACCAATTCACCCATGCCAGGACTTCAACTCAGGCAATCAACCTGAGAACGCGGAGTGTCAGTTCGCCTCAACCTGTAAATAACTTGTACATAGGACTTGGGGGCAGGGGAGTGATGTTATGTATGCAAACCTCACCAATGTTTAAGACTTGCCACTAGTGGACACCCCTGTGGGAGACCGAAGGGCCACCTGTGCACCCTGAGCATGCAGGTATAAAAGGCAATCCACCATGCTGCTTTCTCACTTTGGAGTTACATTAAAGAGGCTAAGGTCACAATGGTTTGAGTAACATAATAAGGCACACGTAAGATCATCATAGGCAGCCCCACAAAGTCGAGGATGACTTGCTTCCACTCTAAAAGTGAGTTCTCAGGTGGCTGAACAGTCCAATGTGGGACCTACAGTCTCTGTCACAGGTGAGGTAGACAGTGGTTGAAGGAAAGGGGGGGTGGGGAGCCTGGGTTGCCGCACGTTCCTTCCGCTGTCTGCGCTTGGTTTCTGCATGCTCTTGGCAACGAGACTCGAGATGCTCAGCGCCCTCCAGGATGCTCTTCCTCCACTTTGGGTGGTCTTGGGCCAGGGATTCTCAGGTGCCGGTGGGAATGTTGCACTTTATCAAGGAGGTTTTGAGGGTGTCCTTGAACTATTTCCTCTGCCTACCTGGGACTTGCTTGCTGTGTCGAGCTCTGAGTAGAGTGCTTGCTTTGGGAGTCTTGTGTCAGGCATGCGGACGATGTATCCCGCTCAGCGGAGTTGATCGAGCATGGTCAGTGCTTCGATGCTGGGGATGTTGCCTGAGCGAGAACACTGACGTTGGTGCGTCTATCCTCCAAATGAATTTGCAGGATCTTGCGGAGGCTGCGTTGTTGGTACTTCTCCAGTGCTTTGAGATGTCTGCGGAAATAGTCCATGTCTCTGAGCCATATATGAGGGTGGGTATCACTACTGTCCTGTAGACCATAAGCTTGGTGCCAGATTTAAGATCCTGGTCTTCAAAAACTCTTTTCCTCAGGTGACCGAAGGCTGCGCTGGCACACTGAAGGCGGTGTTGGACGTCGTCATCGATGTCTGCCGCTGATAGTAGGCTCCCGAGGTATGGAAAATGGTCCACATTGTCCAAGGCCTTGTCGTGGATTTTGATAACTGGGTGGCAGTGCTGCGTGGCGGGGTCAGGTTAGTGGAGGACGTTTGTCTTACGGATGTTTAGTGTAAAGCCCATGCTTTCGTGCGCCTCGGTGAAGGTGTTGACGATGGCTTGGTGTTCGGCCTCCGAGTGTGCGCAGATGCAAGCGTCATCTGTGTACTGTAGTTCGATGACAGATGATGGGACGACCTTGGATCTAGCCTGGAGGTGGTGGAGGTGGAACAGATTCCCATTTGTTACCGCTCGGAATGCTGAGCTGGGGCAACGTTTCCAGTCTGAACCCCTGGATTGGGATTTCAGTTTTCTCTCCGTGAATTTCGGGATCTCTGTTTCTCTCTCTCTCGGTTTTTTTCCCCCTTTTTTCTTTCTCTATTCCTATTTCTCTATTTCTCTCTCTCCCAATCAAATTTTTTCATTCTGTTTCTCATTCCCTTTCCTCAATTTCTTTCCTCTATTTCTTTCTTCTTTCTCTTTTGCTCTCTTCCCTCTCTCTCCCTCTCTCATCCTCTCTCTTTCCCTCTCCCATTCCCTCTCTCTCTCAACCTCTCTCTTTACCTCTCCCACCCTCTCTCCCTCTCTCTCTCTCACCCTCTCTCTTTCCCTCTCCCATTCCCTCTCTCACTCACCTCTCTCTCTCAACCTCTCTTTCCCACTCCCACCATCTCTCCCTCTCTCTCTCTCTCTCCCTCCCTCTCTCTCTCTCACCTTCTCTCTTTCCCTCTCTTTCTCTCTCTTGCTCTCACCCTCTCTCTTTCCCTCTCCTCTCTCTCTCCCTCTCTCTCTCACTCTTTCTCTCTCCCTCTCCCTTTCCCTCTCCTTCTCTCTCTCTCTCCCTCTCTCTCTCTCTCTCTCTCTCCCTTTCTCTCACCCTCTCTCTTTCCCTCTGTCATGTATGTAACCATCATGCAACGGTAATCTTCATGTAACTGTAGCCTTCATGCAACTCCTGTACACTGTACTTATACCCTAGAAATGCACATCCTGACCACAGGGGGTGAACTTGTGGGAGGCACTCCTCACCTGGGTTTTCAGGTATAAAAGGGGGGGTCCCACACAGGGTCAGCACTCCTTGGTCCTGGGAATAAAGGTTAAGGTCACGTAGTGGCTGTGTCTACAGTACATGCCTCATGTGAGTTTGTAGTACGGTGCAGGGACACCACACCCTCTCCTTCTCTCTCTCTCTCGCCTTCTCTCTCTCTCTCCCTCTCTCTTTCCCTCTCCTTCTCTCCCCTTGAATGCAGATTCTGTGCTGAACATCCTCAGGTTTGGATCTTACCTTCTTGTCTCTCTCTGTTCCCATGGCTCTGAGATCTCTGCCACTCTGCACCGGCCCTAAAAGCTAGCGGGGGCACCGTCAGCTGAAGGGCCAGCTTTTTCAGGCTGAAAATGGGTCCTGGGGCGGAGCGGCAGCACTTTTAGCGCGTCACTACTGCCGCAAGCTCCACACCACCACGAGAGTCGGCGGTGGCCCACACAGCTGTAAGACCTCCTGGGCCGAATCTATATTGGGGTAGCTAGTTGAGCCCAAAGTGGCGACCATTTAATTTTGACAAATAACTCAATAAATTCGATTTATTGTGAAATGTCTACCTGAAAAGGCTTTGAAAATTAAATTCCAACAGGCTTTCAAATCATTTTGAAAAAAAAACTCAGAAATCATCTTGCAGTGTGAAGATACAAAAAGAAATATAAATACATTTTACTCTGTCAATCATTATTTCAAATGTTTTCTATCAACACCAATTACTTTAGAATTCAAACTATAAACCAAGTAAAGCAGAGAAGCTTTAATTACCCATTGTCTGTCTGTTCTTCCTCGTTTTTTCTTTCTCTGAGACAGTTTAACTGGGACTTGATCTGATTGGTTGTCATGGGAAAGTTTTCTTTCAAAAGAGATTTTTGTTATGTATTGTCCATATACATTAAATGTACAGTCACTGTGTTGGGAGACCCGAAAGTACCTGCGAGACAGAGTATAAAAGGCTGCCCACCACACCTGAGGGGCACTCTGGAGTTACACAATAAAGGACCAAGGTCACAGCAGTTACTACAACACCAGACTGTGTGGAGTCAGTGATTTGAGTGCTACATACATCACAAATTGGCGATGAGGACACGGACGAGCTCTTCACCCAACCATGGCTACTTTGGGCACGCTAAAGGATTTCACAGAGGGTAATGACTGGGTTGCCTTTATGGAAAGGCTCGAGTACTATTTTATAGCAAATGACCTGACAGGGAACACGAACGCACTGATAGAGAAGCGTAAGGCGATATTGCTGTCCAGTTGTGGCGATGAGGTTTACCGTCTCGTCAGGGATTTGCTGACAAACCGCGAGCGCCAAGGACAAGTCATATGAGCAGCTGATTGAACTCATTCGTAACCAACTGAAACCGAAGGCGAGCATAGAAACATAGAAACATAGAAACATAGAAAATAGGTGCAGGAGTAAGCCATTCGGCCCTTCAAGCCTGCACCGCCATTCAATGAGTTCATGGCTGAACATGCAACTTCAGTACCCCATTCCTGCTTTCTCGCCATACCCCTTGATCCCCCTAGTAGTAAGGACTACATCTAACTCCTTTTTGAATATATTTAGTGAATTGGCCTCAACAACTTTCTGTGGTAGAGAATTCCACAGGTTCACCACTCTCTGGGTGAAGAAGTTTCTCCTCATCTCGGTCCTAAATGGCTTACCCCTTATCCTTAGACTGTGACCCCTGGTTCTGGACTTCCCCAACATTGGGAACATTCTTCCTGCATCTAACCTGTCTAAACCCATCAGAATTTTAAACATTTCTATGAGATCCCCTCTCATTCTTCTGAACTCCAGTGAATACAAGCCCAGTTGATCCAATCTTTCTTGATATGTCAGTCCCGCCATCCCAGGAATCAGTCTGGTGAACCTTCGCTGCACTCCCTCAATAGCAAGAATGTCCTTCCTCAAGTTAGGAGACCAGAACTGTACACAATACTCCAGGTGTGGCCTCACCAAGGCCCTGTACAACTGTAGCAACACCTCCCTGCCCCTGTACTCAAATCCCCTCGCTATGAAGGCCAACATGCCATTTTCTTTCTTAACCGCCTGCTGTACCTGCATGCCAACCTTCAATGACTGATGTACCATGACACCAGGTCTCGTTGTACCTCCCCTTTTCCTAATCTGTCGCCATTCAGATAATAGTCTGTGTCTCTGTTTTTACCACCAAAGTGGATAACCTCACATTTATCCACATTATACTTCATCTGCCATGCATTTGCCCACTCACCTAACCTATCCAAGTCACTCTGCAGCCTCATAGCATCCTCCTCGCAGCTCACACTGCCACCCAACTTAGTGTCATCCGCAAATTTGGAGATACTACATTTAATCCCCTCGTCTAAATCATTAATGTACAGTGTAAACCGGCCAGGCACAAATTCTACGACCACTGCAGACCTGAGGGCCAGGATGTCACAAAATATGCTGCAGACATCAGGAGACTTGCGGCGCCGTGCGATTTTGGCACACACCTTAACGAGGCGTTGCGAGAAGTCTTTGTTATGGGGATTGGACATGAGGGTCTCCTTCACAAGCTACAATCTACTGAACCGACAGTCAGCCTGCAGCAAGCCATCAACATCAGCTGGGCATTTATGACCTCGACTTGCAGCACCAAGCAGATGATCCACACGGTCTCGAACCCGGCAGGCACTATTCACAGGATAGCGCCCGTCACGTACAAAACTGCAGAACGTGGCTCTGCCCAGGGCAGGGAGCACGGACCTCGGGGTCCTGGAACTCAGAGTCTGCCGAGGGGGGCTAATCGAGTAGCACCACGCTGGCGCTGCGGAGGAAGCCTTGGGGCTCACTGGTGCAGGTTTGCAATACCTGCCACCTTCAGCGTATGTGCAAAAGAAACACGACTCACCGTGTGGCTGAGGAGATGGTAGATGATCTGCTGTCCAGCGAGGAGCATTGCGGTTTGGCTCAACGGGCATCCCAGCCCCAGGTAGAAGAAGATGAGGCGTTTGGACTGTATACGTGTACCGACGATTCGGCCCCAGTGATTATGGAAGTCAAGATTAACGGAGTCCCAGTGAGTATGGAAGTGGACACAGGGTCGGGTCAGTCGCTGATGAGTCAGGAAACTTTTGATAAACTGTGTATCAACCCAGCTGCACGACCCAAGCTGGTCCCGGTCACGGTGAAGCTGCTCACCTACACCAAGGAACTGATACCTGTTCTTGGCAGAGCGGATGTGCAGGTATCTCACGGGGGCGAGACGCACAGTTTACCTTTGTGGATCATTGCAGGCGATGGGCCGACGCTACTCGGCAGGAGATGGATGGGGAAGGTCCGTGGGAGCTGGGAAGACTTCATTCCTCCACAGACCGCTGTCCCCCGTGTTCACAGGCAGAGCAGGCCTCCATCTTCGGATCGTATGGCAGCAAAGGAAGTGTGTGTGGGGTTGGGCAGAGCAGCGGTGGCCGTCGACTCTCCCCAGCAAAGTCTGAGAGTGAGAAAAAGGCGCTGGAGAAGAGAGAAGGGCTTCGACGGGCTGCTCCAGCAGGCAACGTCGGCCCGCAGGCAGAGGCGGCCGTTCGCGGGGCTTCTAGCGGGAGGATCGGCTGCGGCAGCGAGGAGGTCGGCTCCGGAGGACGTGTGTGTGTGTGTGGCGACTCCCGGGCAAAAAGGTCACCTGCGTGGGGTGCTCCGGAGGATGCGGCGGTGCGGGGGCCGGTGCGTTGCGGCTCCCAGGTGCGTTCAGAGTGTGGCGGCTCTCTTTCTCTCTCTCTCTCTCTCTCTCTCTCTCGAGAGAGAGAGAGAGAGAGAGAGAGAGAGAGAGAGAGAGATGGAGAGCAGGCAGCAGCACAGCAAGTTCAAGATGGCGGCGAGCCTCGTGGCAGCAGAGTTCTGCAGAGAGAGGCAGGCAGGCACCAGCAGAACACCTAAAATGGCGGCGCCCAGTAAAAACCTCGTGGGAAAAACAAAATGGCGTCTTAAAAGGGAAATGTACCCGGGAGTCTTAAAGGGGCCTTACACCCTTGGTGGTCTGCACAAGGAGACTTTTGTAAGGGCAAGAGTGAGTCAAAATGATTACTGTGATTTATATGATGAAGTGATTTATGACAAGAGTTAATATTTTGATGCTAAAATGATTACTGTGATTAAAATGATTGAAATAATTGGCGAAAAGAGTTAATATTACAATGCACAGTTAAAAGGATTAATGCGATTTCTGATTTTATGTAATTTATGAAATTGTTCAGCAGCTGCAGACAAGCCGCAAAGGCAACTATTTTCTAAGAACAGAGGCAATGCACCAGTTGCCATATCCTGTCTCAACGCAGCCCATTACCTCGGGCAAAAAGGGGCTGTATGCCGCCACCATACCTCACCCAGTGGAGCTGGGATTTAATAACTGTTCAGTGTACCTGCAACCTTTTGATATAACTCTTCAACGCATACAAATGTCCTGTCTATGTGTACCTGCTTTCTGCTGGAGATGATGTTTGTGTACTTGTATCACCCATGTAAGGACTGCAAACACCACATGCTTGCACCGGATCGCAAGCATAATCTCTACATGGGGGGGAAGAGGGAAGTGGATGGTCATGGACTCACTCACAAATCAACCAGGTCGAACAAAACCGAGGTTACTGGCAATTTGCATTTGGAACTGGCGGAGGGGGGGTGGAGTGAGATGTTATGTATTGTCCATGTACATTAAATGTACAGTTACAATGGTGCGCCACAAGGGGCAGTGTGGTGGGAGACCCGAAAGTACCTGCGAGACAGATTATAAAAGGCTGCCCACCACACCTGAAAGGCACTCTGGAGTTACACAATAAAGGACCAAGGTCACAGCAGTTACTACAACATCAGACTGTGTGGAGTCAGTGATGTGAGTGCTACATACATCACAAATTTAAAATGATATTATTTGCCAAAACAAAGGGATACATATTATTACAGCCTGAAGAAAGATGTGCTTGTCTTGGGTTTAGCAAAATTGTTGTGGTAGCACTGCATTGTGGGTCCTGGGGGTTTGCACCATGGGAGAGGGAATTCTGGGGTTTAGAATTGAAAGAGGAGGGAAGTCCTGCAGTTTAGCAACACTAAGTGGGTATCATAGAATCATAGAATCATAGAACTTTACAGCATGGAAGGAGGCCATTTCGGCCCATTGTGTCCATGCTGGCCAACAAGAGGCTATCCAGCCTAATCCCACTTTCCAGCTCTTGATTTGTAACCGTGCAGGTTACGGCACTTCAAGTGCACATCCATGTACTTTTTAAATGTGGTGAGGGTTTCTGCCTCTACCATCCTTTCAAGCAGTGAGTTCCAGACCCCCACAACCCTCTGTGTGAAGAAATTTCTCCTCAAATCCTCTCTCAACCTTCTACCAATCACTTTTAACTTATACACCCTGCTTGTTGAGCTCTCTGCTAAGGGAAATAGGCCCTTTCTATCCACTATATCCAGGCCCCTCATAATTTTATACTACTCAATAAGGTCTCCCCTCAGCCTCCTCTGTTCCTAGGAAAACAAACCTAGCCTACTCAATCTGTCCTCATAGCTAAGATTCTCCACTCCCGGCAACATCCTTGTAAATCTCCTTTACACCTTCTGCAGTGTGATCACGGCTTTCCTGTAATTCCGTGACCAGAACTGCATTGGGATTTGACAGCATGGTCGGTGGTGGAGCAGGACAGGGGGGAATAGACCAGGAATGAGTGCAGCAGATCAGGGTTTGGGGTGGGGAGAGGTAGCTCGTCTACATTTAAGAGAGTGAGGCAGATGGGAAGGAGGGAGGCAGCACTGCCTTTCTGGTGTAATTCTGCTGTTACTCCAGTGGGAGTGCGCTTTAGGCCAAGCCCCAGATATGCGGGATCTAAGCCTGCATGGATTCTGTGGGCCTTTTAAGGGACAAGAACTCTGCTTGTCCCAAACAAGACCAGTGGTGTAGAAGGAGGGCTGAGGGTGGGAACCTTAACACTGGAGTTCCCAGATTCTCAGTTGGTGGACATATCCTCAGTGTACTGCCAAAAGGCAAATTTTGGGAGCACCTTGTGGCTCCAGGCTTGGAGTGTGGCCTGGATCTTCGAAGAAGTTTGCGGTAAGATTAGAAAGTTTGGGCTCCCTTACAAAGGGGGTCAGAGTACACTTTGTTATTACTTTTGAAAGAGCCCAGTCAGGACAGCATACATCAGGTCTTAGATGTAGTCCTTACTACTAGGAGGATCAAGGGGTATGGCAAGAAAGCAGGAATGGGGTACTGAAGTTGCACATTCAGCCATGAACTCATTGAATGGTGGTGCAGGCTCGAAGGGCCAAATGGCCTACTCCTGCACCTATTTTCTATATTTCTATGTTTCTGACATGTTAGGGCTGGCAAGTACCCTAAATGTACCCTAATGGGTTAAGGCATCTGCCCAAGGTATGTAAATGGAGGTCACCTCCCCTTGACCCTGCAAACTCTGGCAGGATCAGTGCTATGGGAACGCAGCAAGAACTGCCCAGCACTTATGTTGGGACGCACTCCTAGTGGACTTTCTAGGCCAGTAGATGCATTTACAATAAGAGATGGACAGCTTTATGACTGTTGAAATGTTTTACTGCAAATTGCTTATGTTTTTAAATGTTATGTAATAAATAGTACTGTGATATGACAGTCAGGAATCGTGTGGTATTGTGCTGTTTTTAATATATTACTAATGGGTCTCTTGTGGTTTTAGTTATGGTGAGTCAGAAGACATTATTGGGGCCATTAATTTAAGATCACAGAATAAGTGAAGTTGTTTTTATTATCTGGTATTTTCACTGGTATTTTCAGATTAGATTTCTGTGATTTTGGATCAAATTCCTCAATTTTATCCATTTCTCTGTGAAGCTGTAAATCATTGTGCTGGATTATTATTGTGTTTTTTTACCAATGTAATTAGTACTTAATTAATTTTTTACCTCTTACCTTTGTCACAAGCCATGATACGCAGCAAGATGGAAGACAATTGGCTAACAATTGCGGTCAGAGGCGTACTTCCAGAGTACGCCTCCGACCCATGAAAGAGTGACACACCTACCTGCTGGTGGCGAGGCTGCAAAAACTTGCGGTCTGAGGCTGTGAGGCGGAGGGCAGTGTAATGGCCCATGGACCGGAGGGATGCAGGTGGTGCAGAAGCGTACCTGAGATCACATGGGCTTGGTTCCTCCAATCACAAAGCAGAATTCAATTTTCAACATTTCCGAAGTGAATCCCGAAATGAGACGTAATGGCCTGACCTAATTTTCTGATGTGATACCCGGGCTAATTTGAATGGCCCACCAGACACACTTGAAATCTTGCCAAGAGAGCTTAATCTGCAGCTCACTTGCCTAGGGATCGGAAGCTCAGACCATGGAGCAGCCTTTAAAGGGTTTCAACTAGCCAACAAAGGGTAAATTGCGATAAGGTCAGGAATGGATTCTAAACATCCAGCTAATTTGAGACCAGCAGCACCATGTTTCATGCAAGTGAATGCTTCCTTCTCTGGGTGGTTTAATTTTAAGTCTATCTAAGTGATACGTTCTTACTACACAGTATAAATGCACACGAGGCCCATGCTTGAGAGAAGGTCAGTCTGTGACCTGTCCTTTATTCCTTAGCACTCAAGTGATGAAGGTGGGTGGAGCTTCCCCTTTTATACCTGAAGGTCTAGGTTAGGAGTGTCTCCCATCTAGTGGTCATTGTTCTCACGGTGCACAACTTAGGTCAGTTTATACATGGGTTACAATGCTGGTTGAATACATGACATCACCTCCCCCCCCCAAAGCCTTATTGGGATCACAGGTTGAGTCTCTCTGGTGGTTTACGCTCCCTTGTAGAGCACCTGAGTTGGGGCTCCGGTTGTTGGGCGCTGGCCTGAGTGTCTGCTGATTGCGGAGCCTCAGGCCTGTCCGGACTGCCCACAGTGACTGGGCTCTCCTCCCTTTGGTTCCGGTGTTCGGTCACCTGTGGTGGAGTGAACTCTATATCATGTTCTTCCTCTGCTTCTTCTTTGGGGTTGCTGAACCTCCTTTTTGTTTGATCCACATGTTTGCGGCAGATTTGTCCATTGGTAAGTTTAACTACCAGAATCCTATTTCCCTCTTTGGCAACCACAGTGCCTGCGAGCCATTTGGGCCCTGCAGCGTAGTTGAGGACAAAAAACAGGATAATTTACATCAATACATCGCGCCCTCGCATTCCTGTCATGGTAGTGATATTGTGACTGGTGCCTGCTCTCGACAATTTCTTTCATGGTGGAGTGTATAAGGGATAATCGGGTTTTGAGCGTCCTTTTCATTAGTAGCTCTGCGGGTGGAACCCCTGTGAGCGAGTGTGGTCGGGATCTATAGGCCAACAGGAGGTGTGATAAGCGGGTTTGTAGGGAACCCCCTTGGAATCTGAGCATCCCCTGTTTGATTATCTGCACTGCTCGTTCTGCCTGGCCGTTTGAGGCCAGCTTGAACAGTGCCGTTCTAACATGGTTAATTCCATTGCCTGCCATGAAGTCCTGGAATTCAGTGCTTGTGAAGCACGGGCCATTGTCGCTGACCAAGATGTCCGGTAGACCGTGGGCGGCGAACATTGCCCGTAGACTTTCTACCGTGGCAGAGGATGTGCTTGAATTTAAAATGTCACACTCGATCCATTTGGAGTAGGCGTCTACTACAACCAAAAACATTTTCCCCATGAACGGACCTGCGTAGTCCACATGGATGCGTGACCAAGGCTTGGCGGGCCATGGCCAGGGGCTAAGGGGGGCTTCCCTGGGCGCATGGCCCAGCTGGGCACACGTGTTGCGCCTGCGAACACAAAGTTCCAGATCTGCGTCTATCCCTGGCCACCAAATGTGTGACCTGGCAATTGCCTCCATCATGACAATGCCCGGGTGCCCATTGTGGAGTTCTCTGATGAATACCTCTCTGCCCATCTGGGGCATGACTACGTGGTTTCCCCACAGTAGGCAATCGGCCTGAATCGAGAGTTCATCCTTGCGCCTGTGAAATGGTTTAAATTTCTCAGGGCATGTCCTGTCCGTGGCTGCCCAGTCCCAATTCAGGACACATTTCTTGACGAGAGACAATAGCGGGTCTCTATTTGTCCAGACTTTAATCTGACGGGCTGTCACGGGTGAGCCTTCGCTTCCAAAAGCTTCAACAGCCATGACCATCTCAGCACCATGCTCGGTAGCCCCCTCAGTGGTGGCTAGTGGGAGCCTGCTGAGTGCATCGGCGCAGTTTTCAGTGCCCGGTCTGTGCCGAATTGTGTAGTCATAGGCAGCTAACGTGAATGTCCACCACTGTATGCGGGCCGATGCGTTTGCATTTATGGCCTTGTTGTCGGCCAAAAGGGACGTTAGGGGTTTGTGATCTGTCTCCAGCTCAAATTTCCTGCCAAACAGGTACTGGTGCATTTTCTTTACCGCATATACACATGCGAGTGCCTCCTTTTCTACCATCCCGTAGCCCCTTTCTGCCTGGGACAGACTCCTGGAGGCATAAGCTACCGGCTGTAACTGACCCATGGCATTGACATGCTGCAACACACACCCGACACCATAGGACGACGCATCGCACGTTAACACAAGTTTCTTACATGGGTCATATAGCGTTAACAGATTGTTGGAACATAACAAATTGCGTGCTCTATTAAAAGCCCTTTCCTGGCTGTCCCCCCAGACCCATTCGCGACCTTTGCGTAGGAGCACGTGTAGCGGCTCTAGCAGCGTGCTCAATTTGGGAAGAAAGTTACCCCAGGAACGAATGCAGCTCCGTCGTGTTACGGGGTCTGGGTGCTCTCTGGATCGCTTCCGTCTTGGATGCAGTAGAGCTGATCCCGTCTGCTGCTACCCTCATCCCCAGGAATTCTACCTCTGGAGCTAGGAAGATGCACTTCGCCTTTTTCAGTCGCAGACCTACCCGGTCCAGTCTGCGTAGCACCTCCTCCAGGTTGTGGAGGTGTTCTTCAGTATCGTAACCCGTAATGAGGTTGTCGTCCTGAAAAACCACCGTCCCTGGAATCGACTGGAGGAGGCTTTCCATATTTCGTTGGAAGATCGCGGCGGCCGAGTGAATCCCGAACGGACATCTGTTGTACTCAAACAACCCCTTGTGTGTCGTGATGGTGGTCAGCTTCTTCGACTCATTCGCCAGCTCCTGGGTCATGTAAGCTGAGGTCAGGTCCAATTTTGAAAAAAGTTTGCCACCGGATAGCGTCGCAAAGAGGTCCTCCGCTCTCGGTAGCGGGTACTGGTCTTGGAGTGACACCCGATTGATGGTGGCCTTGTAATCGCCACATATCCTGACCGACCCATCTGCCTTGAGCACCGGCACAATCAGGCTCGCCCAGTCACTGAATTCGACTGGCGAGATGATGCCTTCCCTCAACAGGCGGTCCAATTCGCCTTCTATCTTTTCCCGCATCACGTACGGCACTGCTCTGGCCTTGTGGTGTACTGGTCTGGCGTCCGGGTTTATGTGAATCACTACCTTGGCCCTCATGAAAGTGCCAATGCCGGGTTGAAATAATGAGTCAAATTTGTCCAGGATCTGAGAGCATGATACTCGCTCCACAGAGGAAATTGCATTGACATCGCCCCATTTCCAGTTCATGACAGCAAGCCAACTCCTCCCCAGTAGTGCGGGACCGTCCCCTGGGACAATCCAGAGTGGCAACCTATTCTCCGAATCTTTGTGGGTCACGACTACCGTGGCGCTGCCTAGCACCGGAATGATCTGCTTTGTGTAAGTCCGTAGCTGTGCGTCAATCGGCGATAATTTTAGCCTCCTGGCCTTGGATGTCCACAACTTTTCAAACTGTTTGATACCCATCAGGGACTGGCTGGTACCCGTGTCTAACTCCATTGATACTGGGATGCCATTGAGGAGCACTTTCATCATTATCGGTGGCGTCCTGGTGTATGAACTGTATACGTGCTCCACATGAACTCGCTGAACTTCAGCTTCCAGCGATTTCCTCCAGTGTCCATTTCTGCAATTTCTGCAGGTATTTTGCTCATCTCTGCAAACTCCGGCTGAATGTATGCCTCCACGCCTCCAGCATGAGTTGCAATTTGAAACAAAAGGTCCCTTGCCAGTCGATCGTCCCTGACTGCCCCTGTTATTGTCCTTGAGTGCACCATTAACAGGTGTTGATGGCCCCATTACTGGCCGCATTGTCCCTTGCAATGGCGTGAATCGCTGTTCAGCTTGCCATTGTCTCTGTCGAACTCCCCCTCTGGGTTCGACTACATGTTGGGGCATGCCTGACTGCCCTTGTCTGCCTGGAGAACTGTGTGCTGCTTTAACAATGTTGACTCTCTGTCCCAACCATTCCTTAACACAGTACCTCTCATCTGTTCTGCTAGTGGCCATGCTCGCGTGGTTTAAATCCCAGTTTCTTGTCGCCATTGATACGTCCTTACTACACAGTAAAAATGCACACGAGGCCCATGCTTGAGAGAAGGTCAGTCTGTGACCTGTCCTTTATTCCTTAGCACTCAAGTGATGAATGTGAGTGGAGCTTCCCCTTTTATATCTGAAGGTCCAGGTTAGGAGTGTCTCCCACCTAGTGGTCATTGTTCTGATGGTGTACAACTTAGGTCAGTTTATACATGGGTTACAATGCTGGTTGAATACATGACACTAAGCATGCCAGCATTACTTCACCTGAAAAGGGTATTCTGGCAAGGTCCCTGGGAGGTCAGGGCCATCCACTTCAGCACCAGTCGGGAGCAGCAGCGGGAGCAGGCGGACCTGTGAGAGAAGTGGCGGCAGCGGAGTGAAAAGTAAAAGAAAGAAGTAAAAAGAAATCAAAGTGTGATGTCACAGCCAAGAGTGTAAGTGATTGGCTGGTTGATTGATGAGTAGTTTTTCTTTATTCTTTATCTTTTTTTCTTTTTCTTATTAGTAAGAAACCTTTGGCATTGTTGCCAAATTAAGTTAATTTAAGGGTTAAGTCATGGCAGGAGAGCCCAGACCTGTGTCATACTCCTTCTGAGCTATGTGGGAAATCAGGGACACTTCCAGTGTCCCTGACTACTATGGGTGCAGCAAGTGTATCCAGCTGCAGCTTCTGTCAGACTGCATTGTGGCACTAGAGCGGCACATGGATTCACTCTGGAGCATCCGCAATGCTGAGGATGTCGTGAGTAGCACGTTTAGTGAGTGGGTCGCACCGCAGGTAACGGTTACAAAGGCAGATAGGGGATGGGTGACCATGAGGCAGAGCAGAAGTAGGTAGGTAGTGCAGGAGTCCCCTGCAGTCATCTCCCTCCAAAACAGATATACCGCTTTGGATACTGTTGGGGGACATGGCTCATCAGGGGAAGGCAGCAGCAGCCAGGTTCATGGCACCATCAGTGGCTCTGCTGCACAGGAGGGCAGGAAAAAGAGTGGGAGAGCTATAGTGGCAGGGGATTCTATTGTAAGGGGAATAGATAGGCGTTTGTGCGGCCACAATCGAGACCCCAGGATGGTATGTTGCCTCCCTGATGCAAGGGTCAAGCATGTCTCGGAACGGCTGCAGGGCATTCTGGAGGGGGAGGGGGAGCAGTCAGTTGTCGTGGTGCATATAGGTACCAACGATATAGGTAAAAAAGCGGGATAAGGTCCTACAAGCTGAATTTAGGGAGCTAGGAGTTAAATTAAAAAGTAGGACCTCAAAGGTAGTAATCTGAGAATTGCTACCAGTGCCATGTGCTAGTCAGAGTAGAAATAGCAGGATAGTTAAGATGAATACATGGCTTGAGGAATGGTGCAAGAGGGAGGGATTCAAATTGCTGGGACATTGGAACAGATTCTAGGGGAGGTGGGACCAGTACAAACCAGACAGTCTGTACCTGGGCAAGACCGGAACTGATGTCTTGGGGGAGTGTTTGTTAGTGCTGCTGGGGAGGGTTTAAACTAATATGGCAGGAGGATGGGAATCTATGCAGCGAGACAGAGGGAAGTAAAATGGGGGCAGAAGCAAAAGGTAGAATGGAGATAAGGAAAAGTGGAAGGCAGAGAAATCAAAGGCAAAAATAAAAAACGGCCACATTACAACATAATTCTAAAAGGACAAAGAGTGTTAAAAAACAAGCCTGAAGGCTATGAGTCTCAATGTGAGGAGCATTCGTAATAAGGTGGATGAATTAACTACGCAGATAGCTGTTAACAGATATGATGTAATTGGGATTACGGAGACATGGCTCCGGGGTGACCAAGGCTGGGAACTTAACATCCAGGGGTATTAATTATTCAGGAAGGATAGACAGAAAGGAAAAGGAGGTGGGCTGGCGTTGCTGGTTATAGAGGAGATTAACGCAATAGTAAGGATGGACATTAACTTGGATGATGTGGAATCGGTATGGGTAGAGCTGCAGAACACCAAAGAGCAGAGAACGCTAGTGGGAGCTGTGTACAGACCACCAAACAGTAGTAGTGAGGTTGGGGATGGCATCAACCAGGAAATTAGGGCTGCGTACAATAAAGGTACAGCAGTTATCATGCATGACTTTAATCTACATATAGATTGGACTAACCAAACTGGTAGCAATATGGTGGAGGAGGATTTCCTGGAGTGTATAAGGCATAGTTTTCCAGACCAATATGTCGAGGAACCAACTCGAGGGCTGGCCATCCTAGACTGGGTGTTGTGCAATGAGAGAGGATTAATTAGCAATCTTGTTGTGCGAGGCCCCTTGGTGAAGAGTGGCCATAATATGGTAGAATTCTTCATTAAGAGGGAGAGTGACACAGTTAATTCAGAGACTAGGGTCCTGAATTTAAATAAAGGTAACTTCGATGATATGAGACATGAATTGGCTAGAATAGACTGGCGAATGATACTTAAAGGGTTGGCGGTGGATAGGCAATGGCAGACATTTAAAGATCACATGAATGAACTTCAACAATTGTACATCCCTGTCTGGCATAAAAATAAAACGGGGAAGATAGCTCAATCTTGGCTAACAAGGGAAATTAGGGATAGTGTTAAATCAAAGGAAGAGGCATATAAATTGGCCAAAAAAAGCAGCAAACCTGAGGATTGGGAGATATTTAGAATTCAGCAGAGGAGGACAAAGGGTTTAATTAGGAGGGAGAAAATAGAATATGAGAGTAAGCTTGCAGTGAACATAAAAACTGACTGCAAAAGCTTCTATAGATAGGTGAAGAGAAAAAGATTAGTGAAGACAAATGTATGTCCCTTGCAGTCCGAATCAGGTGAATTTATAATGGGGAACAAAGAAATGGCAGACCAATTCAACAAATACTTTGGTTCTGTCTTCACTAAGGAAGACACAAATAACCTTCGGGAAATACTAAAGGACCGAGGGTCTAGCGAGAAGGAGGAACTGAAGGAAACGCTTATTAGTCAGCAAACCATGTTAGGGAAATTGATGGGATTGAAGGCCGATAAATCCCCAGGACTTGATAGTCTGCATCCCAGAGTACTTAAGGAAGTGACCCTAGAAATAGTGGATGCATTTGTGGTCATTTTCCAACATTCTATAGATTCTGGATCAGTTCCTATGGATTGGAGGGTAGCTAATGTAACCCCACTTTTTAAAAAAGGAGGGAGAGAGAAAACAAGCTAATTATAACCGGTTAGCCTGAAATCAGTAGTGGAGAAAATGTTAGAATCAATTATTAAAGATGTAATAACAACGCATTTGGAAAGCAGTGACAGGATCAGTGCAAGTCAGCATGGATTTATGAAAGGGAAATCAAGCTTGACAAATCTTCTAGAATTTTTTGAGGATGTAACTAGTAGAGCGGACAAGGGAGAACCAGTGGATGTGGTGTATTTGGACTTTCAAAAGGCTTTTGAAAAGATCCCACACAAGAGATTAGTGTGCAAAATTAAAACACATGGTATTGGGGGTAATGTACATTTACAACATACATTAATGATTTAGACAAAGGAATTGAATGTAATATCTCCATGTTTGCAGATGACACTAAGCTGGGTGACAGTGTGAGCTGTGAGGAGGATGCTAAGAGACTGCAGGGTGACTTGGACAGGTTAGGTGAGTGGGCAAATGCATGGCAGATGCAGTATAATGTAGATAAATGTGAGGTTATCCACTTTGGTGGAAAAAACAGGAAGGCAGAATATCATCTGAATGATAACAGATTAGGAAAAGGGGAGGTGAAACGAGACCTGGATGTGATGGTACATCAGTCATTGAAAGTTTGCATGCAGGTACAGCAGGTGGTGAAGAAGGCAAATGGCATGTTGGCCTTCATAGCGAGAGGATTTGAGTATAGGAGCAGGGAGGTCTTACTGCAGTTGTACAGGGCCTTGGTGCGGCCACACTTTGAATATTGTGTTCAGTTTTGGTCTCCTAATCTGAGGAAGGACATTCTTGCTATTGAGGGATTGCAGCGAAGGTTCACCAGACTGATTCCTGGGATGGCAGGACTGACATATGAAGAAAGACTGGATAGACTAGGCTTATATTCACTGGAATTTAGAAGAATGAGAGGGGATCTCATAGAAACATAGACAATTCTGACGGGATTGGACAGGTTAGATGCAGGAAGAATGTTCCCGATGTTGGGGAAGTCCAGAACCAGGGGTCACAGTCTAAGGATAAGGGGTAAGCCATTTAGGACTGCGATGAGGAGGAATTTCTTTACTCAGAGAATTGTGAATCTGTGGAATTCTCTACCACAGAAAGTTGTTGAGGCCAGTTCGTAAGATATATTCAAAAAGGAGTTGAATTTGGCCCTTGCAGCTAAAGCGAACAAGGGGTATGGAGAGAAAGCATGAATGGAATACTGAAGTTGCATGATCAGCCATGATCATATTGAATGGTGGTACAGGCTCGAAGGGCCGAATGGCCTACTCCTGCACCTATTTCTATGTTTCTATGTTTCTGTGACACCATTGCACAATTCTAGATATGAACTGGGTGCTGGTACAATGTGATTCATGTCACCCCCCCAGAGTCATTATAGAGCACCCAATTGGCATCTTGTAGTGTATTTCAGGTGCTTGGATTGGTTTGGTCATGTCCTGCAGTATAATCTGTCTTATGGATCAGGGCTCTGTGTTGGTTGCTGCACAACTTTGCTTCAAAAAGATGCGTCGTCATGGAGATGCTGGAGGAGAAAGTCACCCAATGGTAGCAGAGTCATCAGCCAGAAAAGCAGCCTGTTTCCCCTCAAAGTCATCTGTGTTATTCGCTTCAACTAATCCATGTGGTAGCAAGTTCTGCATTCTATCGGGAATGGTAGCATAATGATTATGTTACTGGACAAATAATCCAGAGGCCTATACTAATGATCCTGTGAATTGAGTTCGAATCCCATCACGGCAACTAGGGAATTTAAATTCAGTTCATTAAATAAATCTGGAATAAAAAGCTAGTATCAGTATCAGTAATGGTGACCATGAAACCTACCAGATTGTCATTAAAACCCATCTGGTTCATTGATGTCCTTTAGGGAAGGAAATCTGCTGTCCTTACCCAGTCTCGGCTATATGTGACTCCAGAGCCAGAGCAATGTGGTTGACTCTTAACTGCCCTCTGAAATGATCTGAGCCACTCAGTTGCGTAAAAAACAGCAATTCAAGAAGACGGCTCACCACCACCTTCTCAAGGGCAATTAGGGATGGGCAATAAATGCTGGCCTTGCTTACATCCCGTGAATGAATAAATGAAATAACACATTCTAACCACTCTCTGGGTAAAGAATTTTCTCCTGAATTGCTTATTGGCTTTATTAATGACCAGATAATCTGTTTTAGTGATGCTGGTTGAGGTATAAATATTGGCCAGGACATTGGGAAGAGTTCTCTGCTCTTCTGTGAATTGTGCTGTGGGATCTGTTACCTCCATCCAAGAGGACAAACGTGTCCTCGGTTTAACGTCTTAGATAAAAGCTGGCATTTGAAGGGTGTCTCCAGGGTGGTATCAGACAGCTGATGTAATAGATCTGCTGATATCACCCTATTAAAGCGGAGGAAATGATTTCAAGATTTCGCAATTAAATAAGTACTGTTAAGGGAGATGGCGGTACATACTGTAAGATCCAGCCGTTAAATGCAGTGCAGCGTGAAGCTGTTAATTTTAGAGAGTGAACAGCATGTCTGATGCCCACAATGCCAAAGGAAGAAATGGGAAGGTGGCCAGCATGTTACCTTACCTGCACATGTCAGGAAATTGAACTCATTTCCAACACGTCTGCCGTTCTGGCGTGAAAGAGGTGCCACTCAGCCACTGACTACATATGGCACAAGAGACATTTTTTTTAAGTTTCCTCCAATAGGCAGCCAACATACTTTCTTTCCTTTGCTGTATTTCAGTGAGGAGAGTTTAAGCCAGTCTATTAAATGTTGTGCTCCCCCTTTCCGTTTATTTCCATTGCCCTGTTACTTTGTTTGGGTACCTCTGCCAGGGCTTCCACTTGAAGGTTTTTGCTTTACGTGCCTTGGGATGTTTATTACTATGTTAACGGCACAACATAAATGAAAGTTGTTGCTTAAAACTGCCATAGAATCTCAGAGGGGCCATCTATTACTTGTCAGTTACGTGCGATAGGAAGCATGCCAGGGCCTTGGAGAGGGTGCGGAGGAGATTTACTAGAATGATACCAGATTGAGAGACTGACTGGCTGTCGGGTGTGTAGACCTGTGGTGCAGAAAGGAGGAAGGCCGGGATCATTGGATGGGGTTGGGTGTCAAGATTGTCGAAGGGGGTCGAGGCTAGGATCATCCGAGGGGGTCGGGCCAGGATCATTGGAGGGGATCGGGTGTCAGTGATCATTGCGGAGGTGAGTTGGAAGGCCGGGTGGGGGATCGGAGATCGAGGGGGAGGGGGGCGGAGGATTGGAGGCCTTGGGAAATATCAAAGGCCATGATGGGGATCAGAAGCCTTGGGCGGAGATTGGAGGCCTGGGATGAGATTGCGGGTTGGGAGTTCCGAATGCAGGGGTTGGCGAGGCAGGAATGCTGGATCTAGCAGGGAAGTGGAAAGGCACTTATCTCCTGAATCCATCAGTCCTTGCTTTACTTTAGCTGCCGGGTTTCATAAGACCTGCAAAACCCGATCAACCAGAGTTAAATTTAAAATGGAGATTAAGTCTGAGGCATGGCAACCTCATTTCTCATTATAATATTTAAATGAATGACCCAGCTCCTGGGAGTCGGTTGGATGCTCACGCCCCCTGTCCCGCCTCCATTAAAACTGGACATGGGCGGGTTAGAAGCCACAGCCTGGAAAAATGCTCACGAATTACCTGCTGAACCCCCAGCCGGCTGTTGGAATCTTCAGCCATTCTAGGCATTTTAAAAGCCTCACCTGAAATTTTTATTCCAGTATTCGTGGAGCATCTGATATTTTGGGGGTGTGGGGGGGGGGCGGGCACGGGGTTGGTGGCCAGAGGAGCATGGGGAGGGTCGCAGGAGCAGGGAGGAGTGGAAGGAGGGGACATAAGCAACAATCAGGGCCCGGGGGAGTTGGGGTGGGGAGAGGTGGGGGGAGCTGGCCGGCAGTGATCAGGGACCGTAACTGAACAATTGCGGGCCAGAGGAGCGGCGAGGGATAGTTGGCAATGATTGGGGGCCGGAGGAGCGAGGGGTGGGTCGACAATGACCGAGGGACAGAGGACCACAGTGGGGGTTGGGGGGGGGGCGTTCAGCAACAATCGGGGGCCAGAGAAGCAGAAGGGGTTGCCAGGTGAGCATCGGAGGGCTGGAAGTGCGGCAGGGGTGCGTGGATAGGTGAGCATGGGAGCAGCTTGACTGCCATGGGGGAGACAGAGCAGCAGATCCGGGTGCCACGAGTAGCATGGGTTGGGGGTGCGGGGGCTGGGGGTGGGGTAAGCCTTGTAGTGGTGTCTCCAATTGCGGGGTGGGGTGGGTCCGCCAGTGACACTGAACCCAGGAGGCAAGTGCAAAGGCATTCACCTCCTGGATCCAGCAGCCCTTGCCTTACTTTAGCTGCCGGATTTCACAAGACCTGCAAAACCCAATCAGCCAGAGTTAAATTTAAAATGGAGATTAAGTCTGAGGCACAGCAGCCTCATTATAATATTTAAATGGATACCTGTCCTGTCCCGCCTCCATTAAAACTGGAGGTGGGCAGGTTGGAGGCAGGTTCAGGTTGGGATTCAGAATTGTAACTGTGATATATGTAAACCTGTAAATACCTTGTGTAAACACCAGAGGACCCTGGAGTCCCAAGGGATCCCACAATCCCTTGGGAGGACCTGTACTTAAGGAGGCCTCACAGGCTGGAGAGACACTCTGGAGACCTGTAATAAAAGACTACGGTCACACTTTACTTTGAGATCACAGTATCTGCTCAGACTCTTTATTCATGCATAACAACTGGCGATGAGATACATAGAAACATAGAAACATAGAAAATAGGTGAAGGAGTAGGCCATTCGGTCCTTCGAGCCTGCACCACCATTCAATGAGTTCATGGCTGAGCATGCAACTTCAATATCCCATTCCTGCTTTCTCACCATACCCCTTGATCCCCCTAGTAGTAAGGACTACATCTAACTCCTTTTTGAATATATTTAGTGAATTGACCTCAACAACTTTCTGTGGTAGAGAATTCCACAGGTTCACCACTCTCTGGTGAAGAAGTTTCTCATCATCTCAGTCCTAAATGGCTTATCCCTTATCCTTAGACTGTGACCCCTGGTTCTGGACTTCCCCAACATTGGGAACATTCTTCCTGCCTCTAACCTGTCCAATCCCGTCAGAATTTTATATGTTTCTATGAGATCCCCTCTCATTCTTCTAAACTCCAGTGAATGCAAGCCCAGTTGATCCAGTCTCTCCTCATAATATTCTACCTTCCTGTTTTTGCCACCAAAGTGGATAACCTCACATTTATCCACATTATACTGTATCTGCCATGCATTTGCCCACTCACCTAACCTGTCCAAGTCACCCTGCAGTTTCTTGGCATCCTCCTCACAGCTCACACCACCACCCAGCTTAGTGTCATCTGCAAACTTGGAGATATTACAATCAATTCCTTCATCTAAATCATTGATGTACATTGTAAATAGCTGGGGTCCCAGCACTGAACTCTGCGTCACCCCACTGGTCACTGCCTGCCATCCTGAAAAGGACCCGTTTATTCCGACTCTCTGTTTCCTGTCTGCCAACCAATTCTCTATCCACATCAATACATTACCCCCAATACCATGTGCTTTAATTTTGCACACTAATCTCTTGTGTGGGACCTTGTCAAAAGCCTTTTGAAAGTCCTAATACACCACATCCACTGGTTCTCCCTTGTCCACTCTACTAGTTACATTCTCAAAACATTCTAGAAGATTTGTCAAGCATGATTTCCCTTTCATAAATCCATGCTGAATTGGACCAATCCTGTCACTGCTTTCCAAAAACGTTGCTATTTGATTGGGTACCGGGCGATGGTCCCACGCTGCTCGGCAGGAGCTGGCTGGGAAAGATACGCTGGAACTGGGATGACGTCCGAAGCACCCTCATCCATCGATGACGCTTCGTGTGCCCAGATCTTAAAAAGTTCCCCTCACTGTTTGAACCAGGCATCGGGAAGTTCCAAGGAGCAAAAGTGCAGATCCACCTGATTCCGGAGGCGCAACCCATCTATCACAAGGCGAGAGCAGTACTGTACATGATGAGAGAGAGGGTGGAGATCGAGCTGGACCGGCTGCAACGAAAGGGCATCATTTCACCGATCGAATTCAGTGACTGGACCAGTCCAATGGTTCCAGTCTTCAAGGGAGACGTACTGTCAGAATCTGTGGTGATTACAAAGTAACTATCAATCGTTTCTACCTGCAGGATCAATACCCACTACCAAAGGCAGATGACCTTTTTGCGATGCTAGCGGGAGGAAAGACGTTCATGAAGCTGGACTTGACCTCGGTCTACATGACGCAGGAGCTGGAGGAATCATCAAAGGGCCTCACCTGCATCAACATGCACAAAGGTCTCTTCGTTTATAACAGATGCCCGTTTGGGACTCGATCAGCCACGGCAATATTCCAGAAAAACATGGAAAGCTTACCGAATTCGATCCCGCGCACCGTGGTCTTCCAGGATGACATCTTGGTTACAGGTCGGGACACAGTCAAGCATCTGCAGAACCTGGAGGAGGTTCTTAGTCTCTGACGAGGCCATAGACGGTGGGCCCACAACTGCTGAGCAGGATAGCTCTGCGCTTATCAGCCAGCGAGGCCAGATCGTCTCCCGCCAGGTCGTTCGCAATGAAGAAGTGTTCGAGCCTTTCCACAAATGCTTCCCCTATCGGCGAATTGTTGAAATGTGCTAAGGTTAGCCATTTTTGTGTGGAAATTCGTAATCTCGTCGCCAGTTATTGTGTCTGTAAGCACTCTAGTAATGACTCCACGAGGTAAGGTATTGTACTTAAACTGTTGTGACCTTAGTCCTTTTATTGCAGCTCCTGAGTGAGGGTACAGTGTGGTGAGCTCCCTTTTATACCTGGTTACCTGTCATGTACAGGTGACCTCTAGGTCTCCACCAGTTGCACCCTCTGGTGGTACAAGCATAGTGTTTACAGTATGAAGGTAATTTCAGTAGTCTTATGTAACTGTACATTGTGTGTACAGGGAGTATACTTATATTATACATGCACAACAATGTCCAAATGTTGGGTCGAAGTGTTGCTTCTGGGTCGCATCAGATGTTCCCAGGACTGGAGAATTTAGCTATGAGGAAAGATTGGAAAGGCAGCGGTTGTTTTCTTTGGAGCAGAGGAAACTGAGGATAGACTTGATTGAGGTGGATAAAATTATGAAGGGTCTGGATAGAGTGGATAGGAAGGACCTATTTCCCTTAGCAGGGGGGTCAATAACCAGGGGGTATAGATTTAAAGTAATTGGTAGGAGGATTAGAGGGGATTTGAGGAGAACATTTTTCATCCAGAGGGTGGTGGGAGTCTGGAACTTACTGCCTGAAAGGGTGGTAGAGGCAGAAACTCTCATCAAATTTAAACAGTACTTAGATATGCACTTGAAGTGCTATAACCTACAGGGCTACGGACAAAACGCTGGAAAGTGGGATCAGGCTGGATAGCTTTTTTTCGGCCGGCAGAGAAATGATGGGTTGAATGGCCTCCTTCTGCACTGTAAATTTCTATGATTCTATGATGATCACAGGCACAACTGGCCGGGTGTATTTGCTGGCTCTTGTGTTTTAATGCCGGTGTTGAGGACACACTGCCATGTGTTTCGGGGGTACGTACAATGCATTCATTATTCCCCTACTCTGAGTTTCAGACTCCAGCTTCCCTGGTTTGCAATGCAGGTCTTTTCACAAGTGGCATATTGCCTGTTATACGCAATCATGGGGGAGAGCTGGAATCGGCACAGATAAAATGTCAGCTGCTCGGTCAGGAAATACTACTAATAAATTGAATTAGCCAAATATTTCACCAACATTTATGGTGCAAATATGAACGTGCATTTTGATCGCATGAAAGTTCTGAGCAATTGGTTTGAAAGCAAGCATAGAAAATAAGATTTATCATTTTCCTTCCCAGATCCATTAATAACTGAAGAACCTGGAGAGAGCCTGAAAGACAGAGGCTTTGCAATAGATTACTAACATTGAATAAGTGGGAAGAATGGACCCATTAAGAGAACCTTTAAGTGAGAGAACAAAATCGAAAGCAGTAGAAAACGGAATGCCAGTGAATCTCACAGCTAGGCTGCAAGGATTAAACTAGCCTGGTATATATTTACAGGTATAAGGAATGTAAATCATGCCTGAAAGGAAATAGAATTATTGAACTGATAGCTGTTCTGAATATCTTTAACTGTGCTTTTATTTTTGTCCCCTCATTTTGAAGGCAGACTGACTCATCTTCAAGCACAGTTTCACACTGATCTCAACTAAGCTATAAAGGCACATACTGCTGCCATAGCAGCTGATAGAGCATCGATTGATAAAGATACCATGCTGGTGATAGGGAGCACGCAAGGCAATTTGTGCAGTCAACGGCACCTTGCATCATAGGGAAGCCTGGCACACGGGTGAAACCTTGTGCTCTCTCGTCTTGCTTCACTCTGTCGATTGGGAAGGAGGTGTAAGTGTTTCTCCTGGTGTAGAGAGCCTCGGTGACCTCTCTGGTACATCAGTGCACTGAAAACTATGAGATGTGGCTGATGTCAGCCTGAAAGGAACCCGCGGCATTTGGAAAGCAGTTACAGGATCGGTCCAAGTCAGCATGGATTTATGAAAGGGAAATCATGCTTGACAAATCTTCTAGAGTTTTTTGAGGATGTAACTAATAGAGTGGACAAGGGAGAACCAGTGGATATGGTGTATTTGGACTTTCAAAAGGCTTTTGACAAGGTCCCACACAAGAGATTAGTGTACAAAATTAAAGCACATGGTATTGGGGGTAATGTATTGACGTGGATAGAGAACTGGTTGACAGACAGGAACAAAGAGTTGGAATAAACGGGTTCTTTTCAGAATGGCAGGCAGTGATTAGTGGGGTACCGCAAGGTTCAGTTATTTATAATATACATTAATGATTCGGACGAAGGAATTGAATGTAATATCTCCAAGTTTGCAGATGACACTAAGCTGGGTGGCAGTGTGAGCTATGAGGAGGATGCTAAGAGGCTGAAGGGTGACTTGGACAGGTTAGGTGAGTGGGCAAATGCATGGCAGATGCAGTATAATGTAGATAAATGTGAGGTTATCCACTTTGGTGGAAAAAACAGGAAGGCAGAATATTATCTGAATGGTGACAGATTCAGAAAAGGGGAGGTGCAACGAGACCTGGGTGTCATGGTACATCAGTCATTGAAAGTTGACATGCAGGTACAGCAGATGGTGAAGAAGGCAAATGGCATGTTGGCCTTCATAGCGAGCGGATTTGAGTAAAGGAGCAGGGAGGTCTTACTGTAGTTGTACAGGGCCTTGGTGAGGCCACACCTTGAAACTTGTGTGCAGTTTTGGTCTCCTATTCTGAGGAAGGACATTCTTGCTATTGAGGGAGTGCAGCAAAGGTTCACCAGACTGATTCCTGGGATGGCAGGACTGACATATGAAGAAAGACTGGATTGACTAGGCTTATATTCACTGGAATTTAGAAGAATCAGAGGGATCTCATAGAAACATATACAATTCTGACGGGATTGGACAGGTTAGATGCAGAAAGCATGTTCCTGATGTTGGGGAAGTCTAGACCAGGAGTCAAAGTCTAAGGATAAGGGGTAAGCCATTTAGGACCGAGATGAAGAGAAACTACTTCACTCAGAGAATTGTGAACCTGTGGAATTCTCTACCACAGAAAGTTGTTGAGGCCAATTCGTTAGATATATTCAAAAGGAAGTTAGATATGGCCCTTACAGCTACAGGGATCAAGGAGTATGGAGAGAAAGCAGGAATGGGGTACTGAAGTTGCATGTTCAGCCATGAACTCATTGAATGGTGGTGCGGGCTCGAAGAGCCAAATGGCCTACTCCTGCACCTATTTTCTATGGTTCTATGTTTCTATGAAAGATAAGTGTGATGGTGACTTTGACAGCCACAGACAGTGCTGTCCATGCCCTGGTATGAGGCTGGAGTTGTGGCTGTGACAGGTGACAGGTCTCCTCAGTGAAGTGCAAGCATTTTCCCTTCAATCAAGTTGAGGTAGGAGAAGTGCTCCTTGAAGACCCTCAGTGGATATATTCTCCTGCTGAACTGCCCTCCTCCGCCTCCCTCTTCTGGCAACTTCTCCTCCTTCCTAGATGGTGTCTTTGCTCCCCCTCAACCTCTATTCCTCCTCACCCTCTATTCCCAAAGGCAGCCCTACATAACCACCCTTGTCTGCAGCCAGACTGCTTGTGGTGCGGAGAGCAACAGCATTGCGAAACCAGTAAAAGCTCTCTCTATGCCGACAAAGTGAATGTTTCAGAATGATAGAATACAGCAAAAATCGTCCAGAAGTCAAGCAAGAGCCAAAGATACTAAAGCAGCAAATAATCCAGCAGTTCTGTACGGTGCCTTTACATAGTGCTGGAGAAGGGGCTTTCGTGCTGATTTACGCTATGCGAGCTCAGTAGGTGGTGAGTAAAGCTCTGGGGTGAAGCAAAATGGAAAATGGGTCCTATAAGATGAGCGGGATCCTAATTTAAATATGTTACTTTCCAATGAGAATGCTTCTGGTGTGTGCTCCCATCAGCGCCAACTCCTCGACCAATATTTCAGGTGGTGTGCACGGGCTTCCATCCCTCCATATTGACAATTTTGTCGGCTGCTTGGCGCTCGTTACTTGCCCATATTTCTAGACCAAGGATTTTTGTTTCAGCTGCATCCTAGAAAAAGGAAAACAAAAGTTACATTTTTCAGCCCTGTTCATCTTTCATCTGATATTTGCAGTTTGCCCTTTAAATGGCCTTTCATGCGTCATTAGTCCTAATAAATTCTTCCCAGAATATATCATTTTCTCTAACATATTGGGAGCCCTTATGGAAGTACATATAAAAAAAAAATCAAAGTCATTTGACAAATACTGCAAATATTTGGTGCCATGGGATAAGATTGCTTGCTATAAATAGTTTTTACTTTCTCATTATAAAAATGAATTGCTTTATTGTGTAGCTGATAGATGGCAATAAAGGTAAAAGTCTGGAGATTTTGGTGGGGGAGGCCACAATGTGGGGTGAAACTCGGATCTGTCAGATTCTGCTCCGTTGAACATATAAACCAAAATTGCACTCTGGGGGGGGGCGGGGCACGCACATCTTACGTCTGCTGTTCTAATATCATAAACAACCTCGCAGGTGTGTCTCGGGGCTATGCTGAGTTACCCAGCTCACCTTTGATAGGACCAGTGGGTCCTGTGAGACCCCATTCTGGTTCTTACAAAGGCCTTGACCATTGTGGAGAACAAAGTAGCCCCTCTGTTCCGTGAAGAGAATGTCAAAAAACATTGCCCCTTTTTGTTATGCTAATTTAACCCTTCTCGGAGCAGCAGGATGCTGGTCCAAGCTCCACATCCTCTGTTGTGTCATTACAGGCGTGGGTGACTGCTCTGAATACTTCAATTAGCCATCAGCGCGATTTGGGGTTGGGGTCAGTTGGCAAGCTAAATTGGTCGGTGGAAATCCCATCCTGCTGTATTTCAAAAGGGTCGGTGGAATTTCTATTCCAAATTGTATATTTTACTTTGAACAGTTTTGATTGGCGAGTTATTGTGCAGGGACCTGTAGATGATGAATAATTTGTAGAGGGAAGGGGAAAGATGCAAACAGGATTGTTAATGAAGTGTTGTAGAATTTAAGGGGTCGCCTAAATCATCATCATCATCATAGGCAGTCCCTCGGAATCGAGGAGGACTTGCTTCCACTCTTAACATGAGTTCTTAGAGTCTGTGCTTCTTGTATTGGACCTGTCATAGGTGGGGCAGATAGTCGTTGAGGGAAGGGGTGGGTGGGACAGGTTTGCCACACGCTCTTACCGCTGCCTGCACTTGATTTCTGCATGCTCTCGGCGATGAGACTCGAGGTGCTCAGCGCCCTCCCGGATGCACTTCCTTCACTTAGGGCGGTCTCTGGCCAGGGATTCCCAGGTATCAGTGGGGCTGTTGCACTTTATCAGAGAGGCTTTGAGTGGTACGAATGCTAATTGCAGCTGTGAAATGTCTATAGAGAGTGAAATTGTCCTTTTTTATAGCCCCATTAGCACCTCCGGGGAAATTGCCTTGGAGGTTTGAGGGATGTAGTGCCATTAGAGGTACGCCACGTGATTTGCGGCCCAGTCAAGTGCACGCATGGCGGTGATGTCATTTCCGTGCATGCTGACCCCTCACCACCCCTATGCCGACCCCATTGAGCCCCGCCGGCGGTGAGGATGGTGCCGGCTGATGTCACCGCCAGCTCCGCGGGTCGCGAAGATCCGCCGCAGGGGCGCCCCTTAAAGGGGAGATCGTTTGTGCCATGGGCCGCCATATTTTTCTGTTGGCCGACCCTTCTGTCAGCCCGACAATGGTGACCCTCACCTCAACCAGGCTGCCATCCTGCAGCCCGGTACCCCGTTATGGGTGCCAGGCTGTTGGCCTGGTCGAGGAGATCTCTGGTGGCCCAATGGCAGCTGCCAAAGGGACTGCAGAGTGCGCAGCGGCCCTCCCCTGTAATTGAAGGGGAGGGGCGTCCTGCTGTGTCAGCGCTACGCAGAGTATCCATGTAGGGCTGACGTTGCTCGCGGGGCACTGGGCTCCAGTGCACAGTGCTGGACTCAGTGTCAATCTACTGCCCCGTGAGTGCCCCGCCACCTCCGCAGCACGGTTCCGATAGCGCTCCGCCTCTGTTCAGGGGTGGATGGGCCGAATTGTGCGCTGGAGGCGGAAGTTCTAGCCCAGGCGATAAATGTCCCGTTCCCGGAAGGTTATTGCCTCCAAATGGGGGGGCGGGGGGGGGGCGGGGTGCGGGGCAATTTCAGGCCCATAATTTCTTGCACTTACATAGCACCTGTCACGAACTTGAGATGCTTTACCACCAACAAAGTACTTTTGTAGTCACTGTTGTAAAATAGGAAACGCGGCAGCCAATTTGCGCACAGCAAGGTCCCACAAACAGCAATGTGATAATGACCAGTTACTCTAGTTTTTAGTGATGTTGGTTCACTCCTTATACTATGACTCCTTGTAACTCCGTGAATCCTGCCCGCGCCCTGTCGGCTACCGCCAATTGAGCATGGGGCGGGAGATGAAATTGTAAGCTGTTGTAAAGAATGGATCAGTGACTTGCTTAATACATTTCTGTACAGTTAATGTTACAAATGACCTTAGTAGCTTAAAAATATAGTGCGGTTGTGACCCTGACAGCATGCGTTGTAACTCAGTGATGGCTTCCTCGTCAGAATCAAAGCCGCTGTAGGCACTGCTCTAAGTAGTTGTGTGTGCCTCCGTCTGTATATTCCGGCATAGGGATGTCAGGGTCAGCCTTGGCTCAATGGTAGCACTCTTGCCTCTGAGTCAAAGATTGTGGGTTCAATTCCATTCCAGCAACTTGAGCATTTAATCTATGCTGCCACTTCACTGCTGTACTGAGGGAATGTCATCTGTCAGATGAGATGTTAAACCAAGATCCTCTTGTGTGGATGTAAAATATCCTATGGCATCACTTGAAGTAATAATAACTAATAATAATTGTTATGTATGTACATAAGGTCTGCCCACTACCAGAGGGCACTACCATCGGAGGTCTTAGGGTCATAGGTACACTCGTGCTGGGCCCTGTATATAACCTGAACTTCACCTTTGTATCTTCACTTCTGAGATCAACGTCAGAAGCCTTCAACATCTGACCAGGTTACACCTGGTCACTGGGTCACAGTACGGAGGTCATTGTGTCATTTCATACACAGTCTAAGGATAAGGGGTAAGCCATTTAGGACCGAGATGCAGAGGAACTTCTTCACCCAGAGAGTGGTGAACCTGTGGAATTCTCTACCACAGAAAGTTGTTGAGGCCAATTCACTAAATATATTCAAAAAGGAGTTAGATGAGGTCCTTACTACTAGGGGGATCAAGGGATATGGCGAGAAAGCAGGAATGGGGTACTGAAGTTGAATGTTCAGCCATGAACTCATTGAATGGCGGTGCAGGCTAGAAGGGCCGAATGGCCTACCCCTGCACCTATTTTCTATGTTTCTATGTTTCTATAACTGGCGACGAGGCAAATACAAACCCACGCAAAAGTATGGCGAGCATAGCACGATCAAATACTGTTGGAGTTCTTGAGAGATTCAATGAGGGAGAGGATGGGGAGATTTCACGGATCGTCTTGACCAGTATTTCGTGGCAAATGACCTAAACAAAGGGAAGGATGCAGAGAAGCGCAGGGCAGTTCTTCTCACCATCTGTGACCCCATGACCTATGCACTCATCAAGAATCTGCTCTCATCCACTCTTCCTACAGAAAAGGATTACAAAGAACTGTGTGCTCCAGTTTGGGAACACCTTAAACCCACGGAAGGAATCCTCATATCCAGATATCGCTTCTATACGCACGTTCGTCCAGAAGGCCAGGACGTAGCGGCATTTGTTGCCAACCTGAGACGTCTTGCAGGGCCTTGCAAATTTGGGCCTGAGTTGGAAGACATGCTGCGTGACTTTTTCGTGATCGAGGTCAACCACGAGGCGATCTTAAGTAAGCTGCTGGCTGCGGAGACACCGGACCTCAGCAAGGTCATCACCATCGCCCAGGCTTGCATGTCCACTCAGAAAAGCATGAAGCAGATATCGCGACAAAACAGGAACTCCACAGCAAGTCCTGTGTACAAAATTGTATCGACGGCCGGCAGAGCTGCACATGACAGGGCCTATTCAACTGCGTCTGCAAGACCGGGAGCCGCTCAAAGTTCACCATCGAGGGCCTACTCGACTGCATATGCGAGAACGGGAGCCGCTCAAAGTTCGCCATCGAGGGCCTACTCAACTGCATATGCGAGAATGGGAGCCGCTCAAAGTTCGCCATCGAGGGCCTACTCAACTGCATATGCGAGAACGGGAGCCGCTCAAAGCCCGCCATCGGGCGCAAATCCGAGCACAACGTGTTGGCGTTGCGGGGGCAATCACCGACCCCATCAGTGCCGCTTCAGGCAGTATGTATGCAGAGGGTGTGCGAAGACAGGGCATCTTCAGTGGACGTGTCCACAGCAGAGCAAGCGAGCTGCGACATACCACGTGGATGATAATCAATCTAGCGTGGATCTGGCGATGCAGCCCGAGACATTTAGAGCTCCGAGGAGGAAGTGTATAGTGTACGTGCATTCCTAACAAAGAGCCAACTGATAATGATGGAGGTAAAATTAATAACAGAGAGCCAACCGATAATGATGGAGGTAAAATTAAATGGCATGCCCGGTATTCATGGAATTAGACACGGGTGCGAGTCAATCAATAATGAGCTAGAGGACTTTCGAAAAGCTGTGGGAGACCAAGGCAGAGAGACCCAAGCTGAGTCTGATAAATGCGAAGTTGCGTACCTACACCAAAGAACTCACATCAGTGATCGGTAGTGCAGCAGTAAGAGTGTCATACGAAGGAGCGGTTCATGATCTACCGTAATGGATTATCCCGGGCAACGGCCCATTGTTATCCGGCAAGAGTTGGCTCGAGAAAATAAAATGGAAATGGTACGATATCATACTTTGTCATCAGCGGATGATGATTTGTGTGCTCAAGTAAGGGGAAAAAGTCACTGGTGGGCGTAGTTAAAAGGCCCCCAAATAATAACTTCACGGTGGGGCAGGCAATAATCAAGGGAATAATGGAGGCATGTGAGGCATGTGAAAAAGGAACAGCAGTAGTCATGGGGGATTTTAACCTACTCAAATTGGTCAACTCAAATCGCATGGGGTAGCCTGGAGGAGGAATTCATAGAATGCATACGGGATTGTTTCTTAGAACAGTATGTTACAGAACCTACAAGGGAGCAAGCTATCTTAGATCTGGTCCTGTGTAATGAGACAGGAAAAATAAACGATCTCCAAGTAAAAGATCCTCTCGGAATGAGTGATCACAGTATGGTTTAATTTGTAATACAGATTGAGGGTGAGGAAGTTGTGTCAGAAATGAGCGTACTATGCTTAAACAAAGGGATGAGAGCAGAGTTGGCTAAAGTAGACTGGAAACACAGACTAAACGGTGGCACAATTGAGGAACAGTGGAGGACTTTTAAGGAGCTCTTTCATAGTGCTCCACAAAAATATATTCCAGTGAAAAAGAAGGGTGGTAAGAGAAGGGATAACCAGCCGTGGATAACCAAGGAAATAAAGGAGAGTATCAAATCAAAGACCGTATAAGGTGGCCAAGGTTAGTGGGAAACTAGAAGATTGGGAAAATTTTAAACAACAGCAAAGAATGACTAAAAAAGCAATAAAGAAAGGAAAGATAGATTACGAAGGTAAACTTGCGCAAAACATAAAAACAGATAGTAAAAGCTTTTACCGATATATAAAACGGAAAAGAGTGACTCAAGTAAATGTTGGTCCTTTAGAAGATGAGAAGGGGGATTTAATAAAGGGAAATGTGGAAATGGCTGAGACTTTAAACAATTATTTTGTTTCGGTCTTCATAGTGGAAGACACAAAAACCATGCCAAAAATTGCTGGTCATAGGAATGTGGGAAGGGAGGACCTTGAGACAATCACTATCACTAGGGAGGTAGTGCTGGACAGGCTAATGGGACTCAAGGTAGACAAATCCCCTGGTCCTGATGAAATGCATCCCAGGGTATTAAAAGAGATGGCGGAAGTTATAGCAGATGCATTCGTTATAATCTACCAAAATTCTCTGGACTCTGGGGAGGTACCAGCAGTTTGGAAAGCAGCTAATGTAACGCCTCTGTTTAAAAAAGGGGGCAGACAAAAAGCAAGTAACTATAGGCCGGTTAGTTTAACATCTGTAGTGGGGAAAATGCTTGAAATTATCATTAAGGAAGAAATAGCGGGACATCTAGATAGGAATAGTGCAATCAAGCAGACGCAGCATGGATTCATGAAGGGGAAATCATGTTTAACTAATTTACTGGAATTCTTTGAGGATATAACGAGCATAGTGGATAGAGGTGTACCGATGGATGTGGTGTATTTAGATTTCCAAAAGGCATTCGATAAGGTGCCACACAAAAGGTTACTGCAGAAGATAGAGGTACGCGGAGTCAGAGGAAATGTATTAGCATGGATAGAGAATTGGCTGGCTAACAGAAAGCAGAGAGTCGGGATAAATGCGTCCTTTTCGGGTTGGTAATCGGTGGTTAGTGGTGTGCCACAGGGATCGGTGCTGGGATCACAACTGTTTACAATATACATAGATGACCTGGAAGAGGGGACAGAGTGTAGTGTAACAAAATTTGCAGATGACACAAAGATTAGTGGGAAAGCGGGTTGTGTAGAGGACACAGAGAGGCTGCAAAGAGATTTAGATAGGTTAAGCGAATAGGCTAAGGTTTGGCAGATGGAATACAATGTCGGAAAGTGTGAGGTCATCCACCTTGGGAAAAAAAACAGTAAAAGGGAATATTATTTGAATGGGGAGAAATTACAACATGCTGAGGTACAGAGGGACCTGGGGGTCGTTGTGCATGAATCCCAAAAAGTTAGTTTGCAGGTGCAGCAGGTAATCAGGAAGGCGAATGGAATGTTGGCCTTCATTGTGAGAGGGATGGAGTACAAAAGCAGGGAGGTCCTGCTGCAACTGTATAGGGTATTGGTAAGGCTGCACCTGGAGTACTGCGTGCAGTTTTGGTCACTTTACTGAAGGAAGGATATACTGGTTTTGGAGTGGGTACAGAGACGATTCACTAGGCTGATTCCAGAGATGAGGGTACTCCCTTAAGATGATAGATTGAGTAGACTGGGTCTTTACTCGTTGGGAGTTCAGAAGGATGAGGGGTGATCTTATAGAAACATTTAAAATAATGAAAGGGATAGACAAGATAGAGGCGGAGAGGTTGTTTCCACTGGCCGGGGAGACTAGAACTAGGGGGCACAGCCTCAAAATACCGGGGAGCCAATTTAAAACCGAGTTGAGAAGGAATTTCTTCTCCCAGAGCATTGTGAATCTGTGGAATTCTCTGCCCAAGGAAGCAGTTGAGGCTAGCTCATTGAATGTATTCAAGTCACAGATAGATAGATTTTTAACCAATAAGGGAATTAAGGGTTACGGGGAGCGGGCGGGTAAGTGGAGCTGAGTCCACGGCCAGATCAGCCATGATCTTATTGAATGGCGGAGCAGGCTCGAGGGGCTTGATGGCCTACTCCTGTTCCTAATTCTTATGTTCTTATAAGTGTAGAGCATATTTCCCTCATTGTTTGAACCGGGAATTGGCAGCTTCAAGGGAGCCAAGGTGCAGATTCATCTCGGCCCAGACGCAAGGCCCATCCATCACAAAGCCAGGGCGGTCCCGCACATGATGAGAGAAAAGGTCGAGCTCGAATTGGACAGACTACAACGCGAGGGGGTCATCTTATCGGTCAAATTTAATGAATGGGCCAGACTCATTGTTCCGGTGTTAAAGAACAACGGCACAGTCAGGATTTGTGGAGACTCCAAGGTCACGATCAACCAAGTTTCGAAACAAGATCAGTATCCGCTACCGAAAGCTGATGACCTGTTTACAGCTCTAGCCAGGGGAAAATCATTCACCAAATTGGATCTAACATCGGCCGACATGACACAGGAACTGTTTGAATCATCAAAGAAACTTACGTGCATCAACACGCACAAAAGACTGTTTATTTACAACAGGTGCCCTTTTGGCATTCGTTCGGCAGCAGCCATATTTCAGGGATACATGGAGAGCCTATTGAAATCTGTCCTCAGGACCGTGGTATTCCAAGATGACATCCTAGTCACAGGTCATGACACCGCCGAGCACCTGCACAATCTGGAAGAGGTTCTGCGTCGTCTGGACAAAGTGGGACTCAGGCTGAAACGTTCGAAGTGCGTTTTCATGGCACCAGAGGTCGAATTCCTTGGACGAAAGATTGCTGCAGACAGAATAATGCCTACAAACGCGAAAACAGAGGCCATCAAAAATGCGCCCAGACTCCAGAATGTGATGGAGCTGCGTTCGTTCCTGGGTCTTCGCAACTACTTCGGTAACATCTTACACAAATTGAGCACAGTATTAGAGCCTTTGCACAAGCTGCTCAGGAAAGGAGATGACTGGGTGTGGGGTGAACTTCAAGACAGAGCCTTTGAGAAGTCTAGAAATCTGTTGTGTTCCCACAAGCTATTGGTATGACCCATACAAGCGTCTAGTTTTGACCTGTGATGCTTCGTCCTGTGGGGTCGGCTGCGTTCTCCAGCAAGCCAATGAGTCAGGCAAACTACAACCAGTTGCAGTTTGGAAGTCTGTCCAAAGCAGAAAGAGCCTACGGCATTAGCATGTGTTTATGGGGTAAAAAAAATGCACCAGTACCTGATTGGGCTTCGCTTCGAGCTGGAAACCGATCACAAGCCGCTTATATCGTTGTTCTCGGAACACAAAGGTATCAATACCAACGCTTTGTCCCATATCCAGATGTGGGCGCTGACATTATCTGCCTATGATTATGTCATTCACCATAGACCAGGCACCGACAACTGCGCTGATGCATTGAGCCGGTTACCGTTGCCGACACCGGAGGTGGAAATCCCAATGCCTGCAGAGCTACTCATGGCCATGGATGCCTTTGAAAGTGAAGAGTCGCCTGTCACTGCTCAACAAGTTAAGACCTGGACCAACCAGGATCCGACCTTATCGATTGTAAAACATTGTGTTCTTAACGGGACTGGTCGACCATCCCCAAGGAAATGGGTGATGAAACCAAACCGTACAGCCATCGCAAAGGTGAGCTTTTCATCCAGTCTGACTGGTTACTGTGGGGTAATCGTGTTGCAATGCCCAAGAAAGGTAGTGCGAGATTTGTATGAGAGTTACATAGTAAGCATCCCGGTATTGTCATGAAGAAGGCCATCACCAGGTCCCATGTTTGGTGGCCTGGCATTGACTCAGACTTAGAGTCATGCATGCATCAGTGCAGCACTTGCATGCAGTTAAGCAATGCCCCAAAGGAAGCTCCGCTCATTCTGTGGTCATGGCCATCCAAACCGTGGTCTAGAATCCATATCGACTTTGCGGGCCCCTTCCTCGGTAAAATATTTTTGTGGTGGTGGATGCATACGCCAAATGGATAGTATTATGTCTGTGATGTACTTATGAATACCCATGCGGCAATGTGTTGTATTCAAACTGTAGTGACCTTGGTCCTTTATTCCAAACTCCAGAGTGAGGCACAAGAATGGCATGCAGCCTTTTATACTGGACACCAGGGCAGGAAACCCCCGGTCTCCACTAGTTGCACCCTCTAGTGGTGCCAGCATGAATATACACAGTGTAAACCTTATTGAGAGTACATCAGGTAAACAAGTCTCCATCTTATGCAACCACACAGTGACTACAGAGAGAGAATATCCATCGTCTGCATATACAACATCACTCTCCCCCAAGTCCTTTGTGCCAATTACCTTTGCACTATGTGCTCTGGCTTAGCTCTCCCCAGACTTAAGTGCCAGTAACCCTTGCACCTTGGCTGTGCTTTGGCTTGGCCCTCTCCCTGTTAACCCCCGTTGGGTGGTGGTTACCAGATTGGATGGTTCGATGATGCGATAGAGGTTCCAGTGGGTTCTGGGTGTGATCCATGTATGTGTCCATGGCTACATACATTCATTCCCCCCCTCCCACCCCCCAAAGCGAGATCATGCAGCTGGCCCGTTATATTAACATACAGGATCGGACACAGTGCAAGTACAAAGAAAGGAAGAAAAACATTTTTTTTTACAGTTTGTTTCATGACACCTTGGTTCAACTGGAAGCAATACGGTGGAGGAGGATTTCCTGGAGTGCATAAGGGATGGTTTTCTAGACCAATATGTTGAGGAACCAACTAGGGGGGAGGCCATCTTAGACTGGGTGTTGTGTAATGAGAGAGGATTAATTAGCAATCTCATTGTGCGAGGCCCCTTGGGGAAGAGTGACCATAATATGGTGGAATTCTGCATTAGGATGGGGAATGGAACAGTTAATTCAGAGACCATGGTCCAGAACTTAAAGAAGGGTAACTTTGAAGGTATGAGGCGTGAATTGGCTAGGATAGATTGGCGAAAGATACTTAAGGGGTTGACTGTGGATGGGCAATGGCAGACATTTAGAGACCGCATGGATGAACTACAACAATTGTACATTCCTGTCTGGCGTAAAAATAAAAAAGGGAAGGTGGCTCAACCGTGGCTATCAAGCGAAATCAGGGATAGTATTAAAGCCAAGGAAGTGGCATACAAATTGGCCAGAAATAGCAGCGAACCCGGGGACTGGGAGAAATTTAGAACTCAGCAGAGGAGGACAAAGGGTTTGATTAGGGCAGGGAAAATGGAGTACGAGATGAAGCTTACAGGGAACATTAAGGCGGATTGCAAAAGTTTCTATAGATATGTAAAGAGAAAAAGGTTAGTAAAGACAAACGTAAGTCCCCTGCAGTTAGAATCAGGGGAAGTCATAACGGGGAACAAAGAAATGGCAGACCAATTGAACAAGTACTTTGGTTTGGTATTCACTAAGGAGGACACAAACAACCTTCCGGATATAAAAGGGGTCAGAGGGTCTAGTAAGGAGGAGGAACTGAGGGAAATCTTTATTAGTCGGGGAATTGTGTTGGGGAAATTGATGGGATTGAAGGCCAATAAATCCCAGGGCCTGATGGACTGCATCCCAGAGTACTTAAGGAGGTGGCCTTGGAAATAGCGGATGCATTGACAGTCATTTTCCAACATTCCATTGACTCTGGATCAGTTCCTTTCGAGTGGAGGGTAGCCAATGTAACCCCACTTTTAAAAAAAGGAGGGAGAGAGAAAACAGGGAATTATAGACCGGTCAGCCTGCCCTCAGTAGTGGGTAAAATGATGGAATCAATTATTAAGGATGTCATAGCAGCGCATTTGGAAAAAGGTGACATGATAGGTCCAAGTCAGCATGGATTTGTGAAAAGGAAATCATGCTTGACAAATCTTCTGGAATTTTTTGAGGATGTTTCCAGTAAAGTGGACAAGGGAGAACCAGTTGATGTGGTATATTTGGACTTTCAGAAGGCTTTCGACAAGGTCCCACACAAGAGATTAATGTGCAAAGTTAAAGCACATGGGATTGGGGATAGTGTGCTGACGTGGATTGAGAACTGGTTGTCAGACAGGAAGCAAAGAGTAGGAGTAAATGGGTACTTTTCAGAATGGCAGGCAGTGACTAGTGGGGTACCGCAAGGTTCTGTGCTGGGGCCCCAGCTGTTTACACTGTACATTAATGATTTAGATGAGGGGATTAAATGTAGTATCTCCAAATTTGCGGATGACACTAAGTTGGGTGCCAGTGTGAGCTGCGAGGAGGATGCTATGAGGCTGCAGAGTGACTTGGATAGGTTAGGTGAGTGGGAAAATGCATGGCAGATGAAGTATAATGTCGATAAATGTGAGGTTATCCACTTTGGTGGTAAAAACAGAGAGACAGACTATTATCTGAATGGTGACAGATTAGGAAAAGGGGAGGTGCAACGAGACCTGGGTGTCATGGTACATCAGTCATTGAAGGTTGGCATGCAGGTACAGCAAGTGATTAAGAAAGCAAATGGCATGTTGGCCTTCATAGCGAGGGGATTTGAGTACAGGGGCAGGGAGGTGTTGCTACAGTTGTACAGGGCATTGGTGAGGCCACACCTGGAGTATTGTGTACAGTTTTGGTCTCCTAACTTGAGGAAGGATATTCTTGCTATTGAGGGAGTGCAGCGAAGATTCACCAGACTGATTCCCGGGATGGTGGGATTGACCTATCAAGAAAGACTGGATCAACTGGGCTTGTATTCACTGGAGTTCAGAAAAATGAGAGGGGACCTCATAGAAACATTTAAAATTCTGACGGGTTTAGACAGGTTGGATGCAGGAAGAATGTTCCCAATGTTGGGGAAGTCCAGAACCAGGGGGTCACAGTCTAAGGATAAGGGGTAAGCCATTTAGGACCGAGATGAGGAGAAACTTCTTCACCCAGAGAGTGGTGAACCTGTGGAATTCTCTACCACAGAAAATAGTTGAGGCCAATTCACTAAATATATTCAAAAGGGAGTTAGATGAAGTCCTTACTACTAGGGGGATCAAGGGTTATGGCGAGAAAGCAGGAAGGGGGTACTGAAGTTGCATGTTCAGCCATGAACTCATTGAATGGCGGTGCAGGCTAGAAGGGCTGAATGGCCTACTCCTGCACCTATTTTCTATGTTTCTATGTTTCTATGTTTCAGTGAAGTACATTCGTTACGTTTTACGGTCATGCACCAGGATTGGGTAGATTGCATTCATGGTTCAGTCATGGTCAGTATTGAGGTAGTTGTACAGGTATGCGAGGACGCTAGTTCCAGAACAACCGGACGGGGTCCTAGTCGTCTGATGGTGGCACTGTGCCCCTGCTAGCGGGGTGGGCTTGGTTCGTTCACCTAGCCAGGACTCAGGGCCTTTGCCATTGCCTAGTGGTGGGCAGAGCCACAGATGTGCGTGGCCTCCCTGTCCTCCTTTGAGGGCTGCAGAGTCTTCTGCCAGCTCTCTCACAGTGTTGGGAACCTGGCTGTTCCAGGTCCCATTTGGGGAACTCGTTGGTTCTGACCTTTTGCTCCCGGACATGGTCGAGGTAGCAACTGGGTCTGGGGGCTGCGCCGTCTCCATCCAGGTGGTGGGCAACGGTGGCCGACTGCACGTATTGGCTTCGTTTTCGTTTCCAGGTCCGTGGTGAATAGCGCCATCAGGTGCTTGCAGCATGGGATAGACCTGGGGCAGGGTGTCAGGATCAGTGCCTTCACCCTCCTGAGGTCGCTCGCTTGCTACTTTTGGGGACAATCTATTCCCGACATCGCGCAACAACATTTTGTTTTTTACATTAGGAATAGTACCGACAATTTTCAACAACATTTTGTTCACAATCTTAATCGGTTTGTTACATTGATTGCCATGCATACAATGTCTGTTTAAGTTCAGTTTGTTGCAGGTCTCCTTTAAGAGAACCTTGCTGGCTTTACCCCAGTCAAGTCCTTTGTTAGACACCACATGTTGGTCCCTCAGCGTTGCTCCTTGTAATATTGCTGCGGTCATCTTTTTTTTCAGCCACGCTGCCCTTCACTGCAGCAGGGACGCCATCTAGCCTCTGTCTTCGAGGTCAACTGCCTTGATCCTTCTCTCCCGTGATTCTGCTACAAAAGCTGGAAGAGTGCCTGTGAATTCGATTTTCCTCCCCAGGAGTCCTGCCACTGGAGCCGGGAAGGTACTTGTAGGTTGTTGCAGTCGGATCATTGCCACGCAGTCATGATGGATGGTCTGTGCCTCAGGTGCTGCGCTGGTCTATTCTCTGGTTCCTGGCCCAAGCGAAGGTGAGGTTTTGCTCTGCCTCTGAGGTCATCGATTGTTGGAGTGAAGAGGTCTTCATATTTCCACTGGACCTTCCCCATCTATCTTCTTCCGAGTAGCGTTGGACCATCACCTGCAACAATCCACAGAGGTAACTTGTGCACCACACCATTATGGATTACACTTACATCCACACTACCAAAGACTGGGATCAGCTCCTTGGTATAGGTGTGCAACTTTTCCTGTACTGGAACCAGCTCGGGTCGTTTTTCATTCCATAGCCTCTCGAAGGCATCCTGGCTCATCACTGACTGGCTCGCTCCCGCGTCCACTTCCATGAAGACTGGAACGCCGTTTATCTCGACTTCCACCTTCACTGGAGGACAATCGGAGGTTCAGGTATACACTCCATACACTACTTCTTGGGGCTGAGCTGCCTCTCTGGCCAAATCATCATACTCCCCGCTGGATTCAAAGTCATCTACCGACTCCTCTGTTAGACGGTGAGTCGTATTTCTTTTACACATGCGCTGGAGGTGGCCCTTCGTGTTACAGTCTTTGCATACGTACTCAGCAAACCGACACTGGTGAGCCCTATGGTTTCCTCCACAACACCAGCATGGTGTTACTCGATTAGTACCCTTCGGCGGGCTCTGAGTTCTGGAACCCTGAGGTCTGTGCTCTCTGCCCTGGGCAGAGCCACGTTCTACAGTCTTGCCTGTGAAAGGCACCATTCTGTATACAGTACTTGCTGGGTTTGAGTCCACAGAATGAATAATTTGCTTGGTGCTGCAGGTCGAGGTCATGAACGCCTGACTGATGCTGATGGCCTTCTGCAGGTTGACTGTGGTGTCGGCAGATAATAGCTTGTGAAGGAGGCCCTCATGGCCGATTCCCATAACGAAGATGTCTCGCAATGCTTCGGTGAGGTGCGTGCCAAAATCACACAGTGCCGCAAGTCTCCTGAGGTCGGCAGCATATTTTGCAATCTCCTGGCCCTCAGATCTACAGTGAGTGTAGAATCTACACCTGGCCGTGAGGATGCTCTCTTTTGGTTTTAGTTGGTCGCGAATTAGTTCAGTCAGCTCACCATATGTCTTATCCTTGACCTTCATGGGTGCCAGCAAGTCCCTGACGAGGCGGTAGACCTCGGGCCCACAACTGGCCAGCAGTATAGCCTTGCGCTTCTCTGCCAATGTGTCCATCTCTCCTGCCAGGTCATTTGCCATGAAATATTGCTTGAGCCTTTCCGTGAAGGCATCTCAATCATCACCCTCTGCAAAGTCTTTTAGTGTGCCAAAGGTAGCCATGATTGCGTGAAAGTCCTCATTGTCGTCGCCAGTTATTATGCCTGTGATGTACTTATGAATGACTCCACGAGACAATGTGTTGTATTCAAACGATAGTGACCTTGGTTCTTTATTCCAAACTCCAGAGTGAGGCACAAGCATGGTGTGCAGCCTTTTAGACTGGGCCCTGCCACCAGGGCAGGAAACCCCCGGTCTCCACCAGTTGCACCCTCTAGTGGTGCCAGCACTATACACAGTGTAAACCTTATTGACAGTACATCAGATAAACATGTCTCCATCTTATGCAACCACACAGTGACTACAGAGAGAGTACATCCATAGTCTGCATATACAACATCACTCTCCCCCAAGTCCTTTGTGCTAATTACCTTTGCACTATGTGCTCTGGCTTAGCTCTCCCCAGACTTAAGTGCCAGTAACCCTTGCACCTTGGTTGTGTTTGGCTTGGCCCTCTCCCTGTTAACCCCCATTGGGTGGTGGTTACCAGATTGGGTGGTTCGATGATGCGGTAGAGGTTCCAGTGGGTTCTAGGTGTGATCCATGTATGTGTCCATGGCTACATACAAACTATAGTGACCTTCGTTCTTTATTCCAAACTGCATAGTGAGGCACCAGCATGGTGTGCAGCCTGTTATACTGGGCCCTGCCACCAGGGCAGGAAACCCCTGGTCTCCACCAGTTGCACCCTCTCGTGATGCCAGCATGTATATACGCAGTGTAAACCTTATTGATAGTGCATCAGATAAACAAGTCTCCATCTTATGCAACCACATAGCGACTACACAGAAAGTACATCCATAGTCTGCATATACAATAGAAAGTGTGATCATGTCATCCAGCACTTCCACTGCTATCATTGAGAACCTGAGAGCCATGTTTGCCACACATGGTCTGCCAGATATCATTGTCAGTGACAACGGACCGTGTTTCATGAGCCTGGAGTTTTAAGAGTTCATGAAACGCAAAGGCTTAAAACACGTGAGGTCAGCCCCGTTCAAACCCACGTCCAATGGTCAAGCGGAGCGGGCAGTTCAAACCATCAAGCAGAGCCTGAAACGCGTAACTCACGGTTCCTTGCAGACACACCTGTCACGCATACTGCTCAGTTACAGGACAAGGCCACACACGCTCACTGGGGGGGTCCCACCTGCGGAACTATTGATGAAGAGAGGCCTCAAAACCAGGCTCTCTCGTCCATTCTGACCTTAACAATCATGTCGAAACCCGACATCAATGCCAGCAGTGGTATCACGACCGTGCCGCAATGTCATGCGACATCGGGGTAATATATTAGCATGGATGGAGGATTGGCTAACTAACAGAAAATAGAGAGTCAGGATAAATGGTTCATTCTCTAGTTGGCAACCAGTAACTAGTGGGGTGCCGCAGGGATCAGTGCTGGGACACCAACTATTTACAATCTATATTAACGACTTGGAAGAAGGGACTGAGTATAACGTAGCCAAGTTTGCTGATGATACAAAGATGGGAGGAAAAGCAATGTATGAGGAGGACACAAAAAATCTGCAAAACGACATAGACAGGCAAAGTGAGTGGGCAAAAATTTGGCAGATGGAGTATAATGTTGGAAAGTGTGAGGTCATGCACTTTGGCAGAAAAAAATCAAAGAGCAAATTATTATTTAAATGGAGAAAGATTGCAAAGTGCCGCAGTACAGCAGAACCTGGGGATACTTGTGTATGAAACACAAAAGGATAATACGCAGGTACAGCAAGTAATCGGGAAGGCCAATGGTATCTTGGCCTTTATTGCAAAGGGGTTGGAGTATAAAAGCAGGGAAGTTTTGCTCAGCTATACAAGGTATTGGTGAGGCCACACCTGGAATACTGCGTGGAGTTTTGGTTTCCATATTTATGAAAGGATATACTCTTTGGAGGCAGTTCAGAGAAGGTTCACTAGGTTGATTCCGGGGATTAGGGGGTTGACTTATAGGAAAGGTTGAGTAGGTTGGGCCTCTACTCATTGGAATTCAGAAGAATGAGAGGTGATTTTATCGAAATGTATAAGATTATGAGGGGGCTTGACAAGGTTGATGTAGAGAGGATGTTTCCACTGATGGGGGAGACTAGAACAGAGGGCATGATCTTAGAATAAGGGGCCGCCCATTTAAAACAGAAATGAGGAGGAATTTCTTCTCTCAGAGGGTCATAAATCTGTGGAATTTGCTGCCTCAGAGAGCTGTGGAAGCTGGGACATTGAATAAATTTAAGACAGAAATAGATAGTTTCTTGAGCGATAAGGGGATAAAGGGTTATGGGGATCGGGCGGGGAAGTGGAGCTGAGTCCATGATCAGATCAGCCATGATCTTATTGAATGGCAGAGCAGGCTCGAGGGGCCGTATGGCCTACTCCTGTTCCTATTTCTTATGTTCTTATGTTCTAATATCTGTAAATGACCCAGTATATGTACTTAACCATGATCAAGGGCCCAAGTGGCTCCCGGGCAATGTTACGGATAAGGAGGGTAACCGGGTGTATATGGTTAAGCTGAAGAATGAGCAGATGTGCAGGAAACACATTGATCAAATCAAGCTAAGACACAATGACGAACCGGAACAGTTGGAAGAAGACACCGCAAGCTTAGACAGCCAACCAACTCGTGTCCAGTCATCAGAAGAACCCATTGTCACCACCCAGCCCCAAGTCGTGAGAGATTCGAAAAGCACTGGGATTTTACTGAGATGGTCAACCAGAGAGCAAAGGGCTCCGGACCGTCTGAACTTGTAATCGGGACTTGTGCTAAGAACTGGGGGGGTAGGGATGATGTAATGTATGTACATAAGGTCTGCTCACCACCAGAGGGCACTACCGTCGGAGGTCCTCGGGTCAAAGGTACACTCGTGCTGGGCCCAAGTTACACCTGGTCACTGGCTCACAGTACAAAGTTCATTGTATCATTTCATACACCATAATAATATAACTTTTATTTATATAGGGCCTTTAATGCAGTAAAACATCCCAAGGCACTTCACAACAGTGTTACAAGATAAACAGATAAATTTGACTCCGAGCCACAGAAGAAAAAATTAAGGCAGGTGACCAAAAGCTTGTTTAAATAGGTAGGTTTTAAGGAGCATCTTAAAGGGGGAAAGAGAAGTAGAGAGGCAAAGAGGTTTTTGGAGGGAGTTCCAGAGCTTAGGGCCGAGGCAGCTGTAGCCACGTACACCGATAGTTGAGCAGTTGAGGGATGTTCAAGATGTCAGAATTTGAGGAGCGCAGACATCTTGTGGGGTTGTGAGGCTGAAAAAGATTACAGAGATAGGGAGGGGCAAGTCCATGGAGTGATTTGTAAACAAGGATGAGAATTTTGAAATCAGGGCGTTGTTTAACAGGAAGCCAATGTATGTCAGAAAGCACGGGGTGATGGGTGACCTTGACTTGGTGCGAGTTAGTACACAGGCTGCTGAGTTTTGGATGACGTCAAGTTTACGTAGTGTGGAATGTGGGAGGCCAGCTGTTCTTGTGGTGTCCTGGCTGACATTTATCCACAACTCCACCAAAAACAGTTTATCTGGTTATTTATCTCATTTCTGTTTGTGGAACCTTGCTGTGCACAAATTGGCTGCTCCATTTCCCTACATTACAACAGTGACTACACTTCAAAAGTAATTTGTTGGCTGGGAAGTTCTTTAACCTTCCTGTTGTATTCATACTCTATTTGTTGGGTACAAAAACCCTCACTAGACAGGCATTCGGACCCTGCGGGGCCTATACTCGCCTGCTGTAAACATGCTGGTTTTGGATGCCATTTTGAGAGTTGCTATAAAGGACACAGTTAGTTACACTACTCCTGTTTCAGTCAGTCTGTATATTTACATACACAACATAATTTGGCGACGAGGATGAATCAAATTAACCTTCCTACCCCCCCACCTTTCCTCTCCACACCCGTGGACCCTCCAATTCCGTGGCCGACATGGATAAAAAGCTGTTCTACATACATCACAGTGAGTGGGTTAGACAGCGACAACGTACACCAGCTTGGCACCATGCAATACTTATCCACTGCCTCAGCACCGAAGGCCAACGCATCTTTGGCCAAATTGAAGACACGGAGTCCTACGACAAGGCGTTAAGCGCCAAAGAGAAATATTTTGGGCCAATGAAAAGTATCATGATGGAGAGATACAAATTTCATCAAAGGGGGTAAGGGAACGGTGAACCAATCAAACAGTACATCATTTCATTAACTGAACTGGCCGCTATGTGTAACTTTGGAGCACTCACAGAGGAAATGATCAGGGATCAAATTATTGAGTAAACAACAATCCCCCGCATTCGAGAATGCTTGCGAACGGAGGATGACAAATTGACATTAGACAAAGCAACTAATTTGGCCATCCAAATCGAATCAGCACTTTCCGATTCAAAAGCGATCAGATTCCCTGCTTCCCCGGTGCAGCAGATTTCAGCTACAGCCCATGTGCAAGATGTTCATCCAAAGTGGAAATCATAGCAGAGACCGAGGGCAAGTAAAAAGCCACCTGTTAGCACGAATGTACCCTTCCAAGAATCACTCGTCACTCAGAGTCGGTCCATACATCAAAACGGTTTATTACGCCAGCGGGGAGATGAAGCAACTGGGGGGTCCAGGTATCTCTCTCCGCCGAACAAAGAGTTTCATGGATTTTTATATGTTTTACAACAGTTTACTACAGTTACATCAGCCCATTTCGGCTGGACACTATCCAATCATATTGATTATAGATTACATATAGATTCAAATAGACCAATAGAAGTAGTCTCTAACCATTATGTGACTGTGTGGTTGTCTCATGTGTTACTAAGGGTTATTCATGGTCTTGTGACATGGTCTGGCCCCCCCTCCCCTTATCTTACTGTCCTTGGGTGCTGTCTTTGGGCAGTTTCCTTATCTTAGTCCTGTTACAGAGTCGTATTGTTCCAACATGAACCAGGACGTCTTGTCTAAGGCCTGTTAGCCCACTGATTGGGAACATCTGCGAAGTTCATGTATATCCCTGCGTGAGAAACACAGCCGTTATCAGTAACTAAGAATGCAGTCTCTTTTCTACTGGCTGAAATCCCTTGGGGCTTTGCTAAACCACGAGCAGCCATCTTTATACATTTTACACACGCATTTAATACTACAGTTACATATTTAGTTCTAACATTATGCTACAGGTGCTGTTGTCCGAGGGGAAAGTCTTTTCTCTATAACACCACCCAATACGGATCACGGGCTTAACTTCCACTGCTTTAACTGTGGGGACAAATCACATTCAGCAAAGAGTTCTAACTGCCCTGCACGTGGGAAGAAATGCTCTGCATGTGGTAAAATGAACCATTTTGCTAGTATCTGTCGCTCATCGCAGCATATTCGACATGTGGACAACTCCAATAGTGATGAACCCAGTATGGTTTACACCGTTAGTGACATTTCGCACATCGGTTTGGGCAAATTCAAGGACTGTGATGTAAACGTTGATGGCATGCCCATTTGCCTCCTCATTGACCTTGGAGCCAAAGTCTCCTTATTGAGCGAGGCTGTGTACAAAATCCACTTCACGCACTGTCAACTGCAGCCCGCAATTTCCACTCTACATGCGTACTCTGACTCCAAAATTAAAGTATTTGGGGTCATATCTGTCCTGATATACGACAAGGATATAATATTGGAGAACTTTTCCTTTTATGTTGCGAAGGGATGAAGCCTCATGGGTGTTGACCTATTTGACAAGCCTGCGTTCAAAGTTTACGATCCAACCGGCATACTATATACACGGTGAACTTTGACAAGCAGCATCCCTCAATCTTCATAGGGTTTGGAGTGACAACAAAATTCTGCCATCATCCCTGCGTTGACACTTCGGTCAAACCGGTTACGCAGCGACTTCACCGTCTCCCATTCACGGTTCGCGACCAAATATCTGCAGAATTAACGCGACACAGGGAATCATTGACAGCATCAACTCTTCACCCTGGATCTCGAACTTAGTCATTGTTTGGCGTAAAAATGGGGAGATCTGCCTATGCAGCAACCTGAAAGATGTCAACAAAGCCATCATCCACGACAAGTACCCTCTTCCTACCATCGACGAACTGTCTTCAGAATTCCATGGGCTAGAAACTCCACTTTTGTGCTTATCGCCCAAAAATGGGCATTATTTCCAGCGTAGGTGGTTAAAAAAAAGGGTTTTCAGATCGCTGGCTTCTCGTCCATTCTCAAAACACCTAGTTTACATTTTTGAAAATGCGCGTTACCACAAGCGATATCAAATGGGCGATAGCATTACATTTTTTTGACCTTCTGCCGTAAAGTGTGATCATCCTTAGCAACGGCATGGTAACGCTCGATTCCCGCGATTCTGGATGTCAAGGGTCACCATGACGTGCGCAGAAGAGAAGACAGAGAGAGAGGGAGCTCAGGGGGACTGAAGGCGTGTCTGGGTGTGGTGCGGCTGCTTTGGGAGGAAGGAGGGAGACTTTAGAGCTTCACACATGTAGGCAAACAAAAATTAGCTGTTACCAGCCACGTATTTGACCGAATTTGCCCTATAATAGAGGGAGAGGAGGAGACATCACAGCACGCTGTGGAGACTGACGCTGGAGAGAGCAGTGGTGGGAGAGGAGCACATTGCAGGCCGCAAAAGAGCCAGGAGGTTCTCGGACGAGGCAAATGCCTCCCTCCTGCAGGGTGTCGAGTCACGCTGGGGTTATTTGACACAGGGAGGGCGTGAGAAGCCCACCCCATAGGCCTACCAGAGGTTTTGGACCGAGATAGCAGAGGTAGTCTCGTCGGCAACCACCAAGGTGCGTGAGGGCAACCTGTAGTGTATGTAGGCACCTTTAGTAATGACTCCACAAGGCAGGGTATGATACTTAAGCTGTGTAGACCTGTAGTTCTTTATTTGCAGCTCCTGAGTGAGGACAACAAGCTGTGTGTTCCTTTTTATACTGGGTTACCTGCAGTGTGCAGGTAACCCTTAAGTCTCCAGCAGCATCACCCTCTGGTGTACAGGCAAGGTGTGTACAGTGTAAGGGTACATTCAATGTTGCATAACAGTGTTACAGACATCACACAGTAAACAGGCATGCATATACAACAACACTCCCCCTTAAGCATTTTTCATATCCTTATTGTCATGCCCAGGGGAGGTGATCAGTGGTGGGCTATGGGAGGTTGTGGTGAGGGTTGTGCCGTTGCCAGGTGTGACCCCTGTGCTTGAGGCTGGCCTCATACATTTCCCCTCCCTCGCACACAGACCATGTGGGTGTCACTGTTGTGGGACCCCTCAGGGGGGGTAGCCACGGCAGCAGTGGGTGGTGTTTATACACTGTGATGTGGGTAGTTGTGGGCAGGGCCACAAGACTGGGTGGGCTCCTTGTTCAGCAATTGGGATGAGGGTCAGGTCATACTAGGGTTTGCCAGGGAAGTTGGAGGGTATTGGCCTCATGCTCCTGGTGTTGGCCCTGGTGGCCAGGGGTTGTAAGGCTGGTCTGGTGCAGGTTGCCATTGGTGATGGCTGGGCTGCCCATTGACCACTATCCTTGTAGTGGGTGTGTTCCCGCTGGCTGTGTGTGTGTCCTACAAGGGGCATCACATTTGTTCCAAAGGTCCAGGCTACATGGTCAGGTAGCCTGCTGGACCTGGGGGTCTCCCACAGGGGGATTCCATTGGCATCAGCATGGTCCCTGTAGGAACCAATGTCCTTTGGCAGTGCCCTACTGGTATACATGACACCTTGGCTCTGATCACACATAGCCGAGCCTGCATTATACATTCTAGCATTTGCATCACTTTTGGGTGTCCTGGTTTCAACAGACATGGTTACATTAGGCATTTCACATTCTCTATCATTATTGTTAAGCATAATAAACTTGTTCTTAATCTTACTGACACCTGCATTCATCTCATTAGTCATATTAATTAAACCAGCATCACAATTCATGGTTACATTGCATACATTTTCATACTTGCACCCTTTAATTGCATCTTTAGCTTTAAAATCCATGTACTCAAATAGTTGAAACTTCCCCTTTAAATTTTTTTGGTTACCGATCTCCTTTAAGGGATCCTTCAAATCCGATTGGCCGCTCGGTGTCACGCGATGCTCCTCCAATGCTCCTCGTGGTATGGCCACGGCCATTTTGATTTTAGGTTCTGCTGCTTGTGGTGCTGCAGCCATTTTCTGGCCCTGCTGCAGGTAGCTGTGATGGTCTTTTCTTCCACAGGTTCGATCCTGGATGCTGGGAATCCATTTCTTTCATCGATATTCACCTCTTGGAGTCCTGCCTCAGCCCGGAAAGTTGGTTTTGGATCCTCGGTCCTGGAGATTTCGTCGTAGTGCTATGGAGTCGTTGCCGCGCCGTTGAGCTGGACAGTGGAACCTCCGGATGCAGCGATGGATCCATGTTCGAGGTCGATTGGCGGGATTCATCCAAAGTTCTTCAAAGGTCACTTGGCTCATCACAGACTGGCTCGCCCCTGTGTCGCTCTCTGTAGAAACTGGGACCCCGTCGACATCTACTTTCATCGTCCACGGAGAACTTTCGGTGGAGCAGGTATGAGTTCCATACTCTTCTTCCAGGGGTTGAGCAACTTCACCTTCATCTGTGTCGGAGCCCCGGTGATCAGCCAACTCATCAGAGACACGGTGAGTACAGCTTTTTCTGCACATCCTTTGAAGGTGCCTTTTCTCTTTGCATGCATAGTCTTTGTAGCAGCACTGGTGGGCCCTGTGGTTTCCTCCACAGCGACAGAACGGGGCTAGCCGGTTTGCCCCATGTGGCAGACTCAGGGCTACGGGACTCGGGGCAGCGTTTCTGCCCTTCGAAGTATCAATGCAGTGCACTGCTCTCGTCAGTTTAAGAGTCCCTAGTGCTTCATTTAGGTGGTCACCAAAGTCGCACAGTGCAGCCAGTCTCCTTGAGTGTTCCAATCTTTCACAAAAGCATCCCAATCTTCCCCATCGGTAAATTGCTGATAGATGCTGAGATTCGATGTACTGAGCTTGTGGTTCGTGACCTCATATCCCATCTTCGTCACCAGTTGTAGTGTATATAGGCACCTTCAGTAATGACTCCACAAGGCAGGGACTGATACTTAAGCTGTGTAGACCTGTAGTCCTTTATTTGCAGCTCCTGAGTGAGGACAACAAGCTGTGTGTTCCTTTTTATACTGGGTTACCTGCAGTGTGTAGGTAACCCTTAGGTCTCCAGCAGCAGCACCCTCTGGTGTACAGGTATGGTGTGTACAGTGTAAGGGTATATTCAGTGTTGCATAACAGTGTTACAGACATCACACAGTAAACAGGCATGCATATACAACACAACCAATGCCGTAAACGATGGAACACCTCGTGGGATCCCAAGAGTAAGTATTACATTGATTTACATGTATTTATGTATTTACATAATTTGATTTGTAATAGTCATGAGTGACGATCAGCAGATGTGAGGTCTTTCATTTTTACCGGGAATGTTTTACTCAAATCCTGCGGTCACGGTGCACGTCTTTAGGTAAAGAATGATAATAATCACATTAATCATGATTACATCTGTCGGTTATATCACGCAATGATCTCATGCCATGTCATCCTGTCACCTTTTATAGAAGAAGCTATCGACGATGAGGTCCATGCAGAGGCGAACGGCTGGGGGGGGCCACCAGTCCCCAGCGACATCACAGAGATGGAGGAGCGAGTGCTAGCACTCGTGGGGAAGCACCCCCGGACAGCCACAGACGCATCTGCAGACCCTGAATTGATATCACGTGAGTAAAGCTTACACCATTGCGTGATGTAAAGTCAATAGAAACATAGAAACATAGAAAATAGGTGCAGGAGTAGGCCATTCAGCCCTTCGAGCCTGCACCACCATTTAATATGATCACGGCTGATCATGCAACTTCAGTACCCCATTTCTGCTTTCTCTCCATAACCCTTGTTCCCTTTAACCATAAGGGCCACATCTAACTCCCTTTTGAATATATCTAACGAACTGGCCTCAACAATTTTCTGTGGTAGAGAATTCCACAAGTTCACAATTCTCTGTGAAGAAGTTTCTCCTCATCTCGGTCCTAAATATCTTACCCCTTATCCTTAGACTGCGACCCCTTAGATGTCACACCAACTCATATCTGAACAATCATATATGATAGATGATTTCTAAAAGTGTCATAGAAATAACGCTGGCCTAATGAAAATCATTGCACTGGACAATGTGTTGATGGTCATGAAATGTGATGTCTGCGATGATTTTGAGAGCGGTGGTGCTTTTGTCGTGCATATGCTGTGTGTAGCGCTGGACTCACCTTGTCACCCTAGCACCCCCTTCTCCTCTAATAACCTCATTTATGTCTTGCAGCTCAGCCAGAAGCGCGGCCCCAGGCAAGGCCACAGAGGTCAGAAGGTGGGGGCGCGGGGCAGGAGTCGGCGGACGATCCTACTACATCTGGTGCTGAGGAGCTCTGATTGTCACCCGTCAATCCGCTGGGTCTGTTCTCGACGGATGAGAGCGCGGATTTCGAAGAAGCTGCACTGCCACGCTCCAGAACCCATTCCACCCCAAGGCCATCTAGTGGTCCTCTGATCATTCCCGCCTTGATGAGCTGGTTCACCAATGTCTACAGTCCTCCTGCACAACTGTACCATCTCTCCGCTGTCATGTTGTGCTCGTGGACCAGACCTGCCGCGTCCACGAGGCCTCCGCGGGGTCGGTGCTTTCCTGGGGACAAATGGGGTGCAGGTAACTGCAGCACATGTCGAGTTTCGTAAAAACTATTGAGGCATGGGTCTCAAACCTCCACTTTTTTTTGCCTGCTTAATGCCCACTCAAGGACCATTTTACCGCTGAAATGACATATAACGCCCATATATCGCCCATTCTGGCACAAAATGGAAACTAACGGGCTTTTTTAGGAGACTTATCGCCGAGCGTTATTTTCCCAATGGGTTTAACGGCGAGAAAAAATATCACCGTCCACCCACTTTTTTGGGGCGGAATCAGCAGAATAGGAGAATTCAACACCCATAATATCGCCCAGCATTACTTTCCACACGGAATTAACGCCGAGATTCAATATTAACGCCCGGCAACTGCTTTTTGTCGTAAGGAGCATATTTACCCAAATTAGCGGCCATGGAGATCGCCCATCTTTAATTTCACCACCTCGCACACATATCGGCCACAATATCGCTTGCTCAAAAAAACGGCCACAAAATGTGGAACTAACTGGAACGAACGCCAGTGGTGTGGCTGGCATTTGTTGAATCCCACTCTTATGTAAGGAGCTGATATCGGAAAGATTTGACTGAAAGAACGCCAATGCTGACACACTGCTGTGTATGTGCAGCTCAGACATTAATGGTGCCCATCACCTTGGTGCCACTTAAAGTTTATGTTGATTGATGTTAAGTTGTATTTAAGTTGTAGTGTGTAACGGTCCAGCTATCTGAGACAATGCACAACAAGGTTATGTTCAATAACAAACGTTTAATACCAACATTGGTCTGAAATCATAAGTATCACAGCCAATAACACCCAAACCCCGCCCATACCCCACTTTTTCCACGATTGACCATTTCCACCTTTTTCCACCTAGCGGAGGACAGCAAACTGCTCACGGCATTCATGACACATGATGGTCTGTATCAGTATCGACGCATGCCCTACGGACTATTTTCTGCACCAAGTGCATTTCAGAAGATTGTCACGAGTATGCTAGCAGGCATAGAGGGAGTCCTCAATCTGCTTGACGATATCGTATCTACAAGCTCTCATTGCTATTAATAAGAGAAAAAGCAAACACACTAAACATATTAATAAAAAATAAAAAACATACCTCACTTAATTAAAATTAATTGAAATTAAAGTTTATAAATATCTTAGAGAAAAAATGTTTTTCCTGAGTTTTTTTAAAGTTTTTTTAAATTATAGTTAAAAATGAATGTAACGTGGTGGCCAAGATTTAAAAAAATAATATATGCTTTTTAATTTAATTATATTTTTGTATGTTTTTAAACTCGTATGCCTGTAAAAGTAGGCTATACGCCTGCTTTTATCAGGCGCAAATATTTTGAGGACATTTGCTGGGCAAGATATGGGTAAATACCACAATCTTTCCCTTGCAAATGTCCTCGCTCCCGATATATGAAGGATTTGTCAAGCTGAAACATAGAAAATAGGTTCAGGAGCAGGCCATTCGGCACTGCCATTCAATATGATCATGGCTGATCATGCAACCTTAGTACCCCACCCCTGCCTTCTCTCCATACCCCCTGATCCCTTTAGCCGTAAGGGCCACATCCAACTCCCTTTTGAATATGTCCAACGAACTGGACTCAACAACTTTCTGTGGCAGAGAATTCCACAGGTTCAGAACTCTCTGGGTGAAAAAGTTTCTCCTCATCTCGGTTCCATATGGCTTACCCCTTAGCTTTAGTCTGTGACCCCTGGTTCTGGACTTCCCCAACATCGGGAACATTCTCCCTGCATCTAACCTGTCCAGCCACGTCAGAATTTTATAAGTTTCTATGAGATCCTCTCTCATTCATCTAAAGTCCAGTGAGTATAAGCCTAGCTGATCTAGTCTTTCCTCATATATCAGTCCTGGCATCCCAGAAATAAGAACATAAGATCATAAGAACATAAGAATTAGGAACAGGAGTAGGCCATCTAGCCCCTCGAGCCTGCTCCGCCATTCAAAAAGATCATGGCTGATCTGGTCGTGGACTCAGCTCCACTTACCCGCCCGCTCCCCATACCCCTTAATTCCCTTATTGGTTAAAAATGTATCTATCTGTGATTTGAATACATTCAATGAGCTAGCCTCAACTGCTTCCATGGGCAGAGAATTCCACAGATTCACAACCCTCTGGGAGAAGAAATTCCTTCTTAACTCGGTTTTAAATTGGCTCCCCCGTATTTTGAGGCTGTGCCCCCTAGTTCCAGTCTCCCCGACTAGTGGAAACAACCTCTCTGCCTTTATCTTATCTATCCCTTTCATTATTTTAAATGTTTCTATAAGATCACCCCTCATCCTTCTGAACTCCAACGAAAAAAGACCCAGTCTACTCAATCTATCATCATAAGGTAACCCCCTCATCTCCGGAATCAGCATAGTGAATCATCTCTGTACCCCCTCCAAAGCTAGTATATCCTTCCTTAAGTAAGGTGACCAAAACTGCATGCAGTACTCCAAGTGCGGCCTCACCAATACCCTGTACAGTTGCAGCAGGACTCCCTGCTTTTGCACTCCATCCCTCTTGCAATGAAGGCCAACATTCCATTCGCCTTCCTGATTACCTGCTGCACCTGCAAACTAACTTTTTGGGATTCATGCACAAGGACCCCCAGGTCCCTCTGCACCACAGCATGTTGTAATTTCTCCCCATTCAAATAATATTCCCTTTTACTGTTTTTTTTTCCAAGGTGGATGACCTCAAATTTTCCGACATTGTATTCAATCTGCCAAACCTTAGCCCATTCGCTTAACCTATCTAAATCTCTTTGCAGCCTCTCTGTGTCCTCTACACAACCCGCTTCCCCGCTAATCTTTGTGTCATCTGCAAATTTTGTTACACTACACTCTGTCCCCTCCTCCAGGTCATCTATGTATATTGTAAACAGTTGTGGTCCCAGCACCGATCCTTGTGGCACACCACTAACCACCGATTTCCAACCTGAAAAGGACCCATTTATTCCAACTTTCTGCTTTCTGTTAGCCAGCCAATTTTCTATCCATGCTAATACATTTCCTCTGACTCCGCGTACCTTTATCTTCTGCAGTAACCTTTTGTGTGGCACCTTATCGAATGCCTTTTGGAAATCTAAATACACCACATCCATCGGTACACCTCTATCCACCATGCTCGTTATATCTTCAAAGAATTCCAGTAAATTAATTAAACATGATTTCCCCTTCATGAATCCATATTGCATCTGCTTGATTGCACTATTCCTATCTAGATGTCCCGCTATTTCTTCCTTAATGATAGATTCAAGCATTTTCCCCACTACAGATGTTAAACTAACCGGCCTATAGTTACCTGCCTTTTGTATGCCCCCTTTTTTAAACAGAGGCGTTACATTAGCTGCTTTCCAATCCACTGGTACCTCCCCAGAGCCCAGAGAATTTTAGTAGATTATAACAAATGCATCTGCGATAACTTCTGCCATCTCTTTTAATACCCTGGGATGCATTTCATCAGGACCAGGGGACTTGTCTACCTTGAGTCACATTAGCCTGTCCAGCACTACCCACCTAGTGATAGTGATTGTCTCAAGGTCCTCCCTTCCCACATTCCCGTGACCAGCAATTTTTGGCATGGTTTTTGTGTCTTCCACTGTGAAGACCGAAGCAAAATAATTGTTTAAGGTCTCAGCCATTTCCATATTTCCCATTACTAAATCCCCCTTCTCATCTTCTCAGTCTGGTGAACCTTCGCTGCACTCCCTCAATAGCAAGCACGTCCTTCCTCAGATTAGGAGACCAAAACTGTACACAATATTCAAGGTGTGGTCTCACCAAGGCCCTGTACAACTGCAGTAAGACCTCCCTGCTCCTATACTCAAATCCCCTCGCTATGAAGGCCAGCATGCCATTTGCTTTTGGGGGTTCGGTCGGGCCACCAGAGGTTGGGCCGAGGCCAGGGAAGGTCAATCAGGCCTCGGGTGGGGGGGGTCTGTCGGGCCACACGGGGCGGGGAGGTCAGTCGGGCTGAGGCCGAGGACGGATGGAGGTCGGATGGGCCGCCACAGGTCGAGGGGGTCGGTCGGGTCGAGGCCAGGGGGTGGAGGGGACGGGGTCGGCCAAGGGAGGTTGATCGGGCCAAGGCCGGGGGAGGTTGATCAGGCCGCCAGAGGTCACGGGAAGGGTCAATCTGGCCGGCACAGGCCCGGGGGAGTCGGTCAGGTCACCAGAGTTCGGGGGGTGGGGTCGGTCAGGATGAGGCCAGGGAAGTCCGCTGGGCTGTAGGAGGTCGGGGAGGTCAGCTGGAGGTCGGGGAACAGCTGGAGGTTGAGGCGAGACCGAGGGTCAGTCGGGCAGAGGCCAGGGGAGGTCAGTCGGGCCGCAAGAGGTCGGGAAAATCATTCGGGTCACCAGAGGCTGGGGGTGGTGGTTGGGCCAAGGCCGCAGGAGGTCGGGGAGGTTGAGGCGAGGCTGGGGGAGGTTGGTCGGGCCTAGCTCGGGGGCATCGGTCAGGCCGAGGGCGGGGGGTTCAGTCGGGCCGCGGTCGGGGCATCGGTCGGGTCGAGTTCGGTGGGATCGGTCGGGCCACCGGAGGTCGAGGGGTCAGTCGGGCCGCCGGAGGTCGGGGACATTGTTCAGGCCACCGGAGGTCGAGGGGTCGGTCGGGCCACTGGAGGTTGGAGGGGGAGGTCGGGCCGAGGTCGGTGGGGTCGGTCGGGCCGCCGGAAGTCGGCGGGGGGAGGTCGGGCCGAGGTCGGGATGGCGGTCAGGCCGCCGGAGGTCGGGGAGGGTCAGTTGGGCCACCGGAGGACGGAGGGGGGGAGGTCAGGCTGAGGTCGGGGGGGCGGTCAGGCCGCCGGAGGGCGGCGGGGAGGTCGGGCCGAGGTCGGGTGAGTCGGTCGAGCCGCCGGAGGTCAGGGGGGGCGTCAGTCGGGCCGCCGGAAGTCGGGGGGGGGGAGGGCCGAGGTCGGGTGAGTCGGTCGGACTGCCGGAGGTCGGGGGGGGTTCGGTCGGGCCAAGGTCAGGAGGTGGGGGGGGTCAGTCGGGCCACCAGAGATTGGGGGGAGATCGGGCAGAGGTCGGGGGGTCGGTCGGGCCGCCAGAGGTCAGGGGGCAGTTCAGGCCGAGGTCAGGGGAGTCGGTCAGACCGCCGGAGGTTGGGCCAAGGTTGGGGGGGTCGGTAGGACCGCCGGAGATCCGGGGGGGGGGAGGTCTGGCCGAGGTTGGGGGGGTCAGTCAGGCCGCTGGAGGTCGGGGGGAGCTCTGGCCGCCGGAGGTTGGGGGGGTCGGTCGGGCCGCCGGAGATCGGGTATTCAGTCAGGCTGCAGGAGGTCGAGGGGTCGGTCGGGCTGAGGTTGGGGGAGGTCGGTCGGGGGAGGTCGGCCAGAGTTCAGGGCAAGCCGTGGGGGGGTGGGGAGGTCAGGTGGCTAGAGGTCGGGCCGAGGCTGAGGGAGTCCGGATTCCAGAACATTTATCAGTTCCCGGACGACCCCGCCACGGATCGGCCCGGTGTCCAGATTCCAGAAATGTTATGTATGCAATAAAGGTACAAACTGAGTACAGTTTAACTGAACAAGGTACAACCTTGCTTCTGCTTTATTCAGGCCCAAAAGGCCTGATTCTCAAAATGGCTGGCCTTTTATACCAGAGCAGCACCATGTGCGTGCTGCTCAGTGTCCTCCAACAATGACAACATCTGGTGGCTACAAACAGCATGTACATACATGACAATACCCTCCTCTGAGATCTTATCACAGTCTTTCACAGGTTGAGACGGTCCGGTGCTTTACGCTCCTGGGTTGACCGTCTCAGTTCGATTCCGGCCTTGGGTGAAAGTGCGGAGTCTGTTGTGGCTGGTGGCTGGATGGCTGACTTGTTGGGGGTGGCCATGTCAGGAATTGCAAGTCCATTTTTATTGAACAAGTCCGTGATGGAAATTCACTGATGACCCTTGAGTCCACTGAAGGCTGCTAGTGGATTGATTGGTCGTCGACGGTATCTTCATCTGACTGCTCTGGCTCGTCTGTGTGCCTCAGCTTTGTTTGATCCATGTGTTTCCTGCAAGTTTGCCCATTCTTGAGCTTAATAACAAATACTCTGTTGCCCTCCTTGGCCATGACCGTACCAGCGATCCATTTGGGACCCTGACCATAATTCAACACATATACAGGATCATTAACAGAAATCTCGCATGACACAGTTGCGCGATCGTGGTACCCTTATTTACTCTGTCTTTTGTATTCAGCATGATTAATTAAATCCGGGTGTACAAGAGATAACTTGGTCTTAAGACCTCTTTTCATCATGAGTTCAGCAGGTGAGACCCCTGTGATTGTGTGGGGTCTTGTCCTGTAACTCAGCAGTATGCAAGACAAGCAGGTCTGCAGTGACCCTTGGGTTACTCTCCTCATGCTTTGCTTGATAATTCGTACTGCACGTTCTGCTTGCCTGTTGGACACAGGCTTGAACGGTGCTGACCTTACATGTTTTATGCCGTTAAGTTTTACAAACTCCTGAAACTCCTAACTGGTGAAGCACGAACCATTGTCGCTCACCACTATGTCAGGCAGACCATGTGTCGCCAACATGACATTAAGATTCTCTATGGTTGCCGTGGACGTACTGGATGACATGATTATGCATTCTATCCACTTTAAATAAGCATCCACCGCCACCAAAAACATCTTCCCCAGGAAGGGACCTGCAAAATCTACATGGATCCTCGACCAAGGTTTGGATGGCCATGACCACAGACTCAGCGGCGATTCCGCTGGTGCTTTGCTGAGCTACATGCAGGTATTGCACTGATGCACGCATGCTTCCAGCTCCGAATCAATTCCTGGCCACCATACGTGGGACCTAGTGATGGTCTTCATCATCACTATACCAGGATGTGTGCTGTGTAACTCACGCATGAACTTCTCTCTCCCTTTCTTAGGCATTACAACTCGATTGCCCCACAATATGCAATCTGCTTGAACAGACAGTTCGTCCTTGCGACGAATGTACGGTTTGGCCTCCTCGCACATTTGCTTCGGTATGGCAGACTAATCCCCTTTGCGGATTCAACCCTTTACCACCGATAATATCATGTCCTGGCTGGTCCAGGTCTTAACTTGTTGAGCCATGACAGGGGTACCTTCACTCTCAAAAGCATCCATGATTAACATTAAATCTGCCAGTTGTGGTGTTTCCACCTCCGGTGTGGGCAACGGCAACCGGCTCAAAGCATTGGCACAATTCTCTGTGCCAGGTCTGTGGCGAATAATATAATCATAGACAGGTGGAAACGTCACAACCGGCAGATTTAATGTTAATCATGGATGCTTTTGAGAGTGAAGGTACCCCTGTCATGGCTCAACAAGTTAAGACCTGGACCAGCCAGGACATGATATTATTGGTGGTAAAGGATTGCATCCTCAAAGGGGATTGGTCAGTGTCCACCTTTGGATGCAGGATGAAGCCTTGGTGTTGATACCTTTGCTCTCGGAAAACAACAAAATGAGCGGCTTGTGATCGATCTCTAATTCAAACCTCAGACCGAATAGGTATTGATGCATCTTTTTGACACCGTACACACACGCTAAAGCTTCTTTTTCTACCATACTGTCGGCTCTTTCTGCTTTAGAAAAACTTTTGGATGCTTACGCGACAGGTTGAAGTTTCCCCGACTCATTGGCTTGTTGTAACATGCAACCAATTCCATATGACGATACATCACAAGCCAAAACTAAACGTTTACATGGGTCATAACGTACCAGCAGTTTGTTAGAGCAAAGCAGATTGGTGGCTTTCTTGAAAGCTCTGTCTTGCAATGAGCCCCACACCCAGTTGTTGCCTTTTCTCAATAGCATGTGCAGTGGTTCAAGTTCGGTGCTCAATTTAGGTAGGAAGTTACCAAAGTAGTTGAGTAGACCCAGGAACGAATGCAGTTCAATCACGTTCTGCGGCTTGAGTGCATTCTTGATGGCTTTGGTTTTCACGTCAGTAGGTCTGACGCCATCAGCGGCGATTTTGCTTCCAAGGAATTCGACCTCTGATGCCATGAAGACACACTTTGAGCGTTTAAGTCTGAGTCCCACTCTGTCCAAACGCAGGAGAACCTTTTCCAGGTTGTTCATATGTTCCTTGGAGTCATGACCGGTGATCAGGATGTCATCTTGGAACACAACGATTCTGGGAACGGACTTCAGTAGACTTTCCATATTCCTCTGGAATGTTACTGCAGCCGAGTGAATTCCAAACGGGCACCTGTGGTAAATAAACAGTCCTTTGTGCGTGTTAATGCACGTAAGTCTCTTCGACGTCTCGACCAACTCCTGTGTCATATAGGCCGACGTCAAGTCCAGTTTTGTGAACGACTTCCCTCCGGCTAGCGTCGCAAACAAGTCATCAGTCTTCGGTAACGGGTACTGATCTTGTTTCGAAACCCTGTTGATCGTAGCCTTGTAGTCTCCACAGATTCTGACTGTGCCATCACTTTTCAGCACAAGAACAATGGGGCTGGCCCATTCATTAAATTCGACCGGTGATATGATCCCTTCATGCTGGAGTCTGTTCAGTTCAAATTCGACCTTCTCCCTCATCATTTACGGCACTGCCCGAGCTTTATGATGGGCGGGTCTTGCATCTGAGTCCACGTCGATCTGCACCTTGGCTCCCGTGAAGTTGCCGATACCCGGTTTGAACAGCAAGGGGAACTTGCTCAATACGTGGCCACATGTATCTTCCTCCGACGACAACGCCTTTATGTCGTTCCAGTCACATCTGATTTTCTCCAACCAGCTCCCGCTGAGCAGCGTTGGGCCATTGCCTGGAACAATCCACAGTGGTAACTGTGAACCACACCGTTACACGACACATTAATTTGTGCATTTAGTCACCTTTATCAGTTCTTTGGTGTGCCTGCGCAGCTTGGCGTTAACAGGACTCAGCCTGGGCCTCACAGTCTTAGTATCCCACAGCTTATTAAATGCCCTCTCGTTCATGATCGATTGACTTTCCCCTGTGTCTAGTTCCATCGATACCGGTATCCCGTTAAACTTCACATTAATCAAAATTGGTTTACTCTTGGTTATGAAAGAGTACAGTCTATACACTTCCTCCTCTGACATCTTGGATTGTGTATCCGGATCCGCGCTAGTCTGACTCTCATCCTCCACGTGGTGTGTCACAGCTCATTCGCTCATCTGTGGACACTTGCGCTGGAGATGCCCCACTCTCAGACAGTCTTTACAACTATATTGCTTAAATCAGCACTGCTGGTGCCGATGATTTTCCCCACAATGCCAACACGGAGAAGTCGGATACATTCCCACTGGCAAACTTTGAGCAGCCACAAGTTTTGCGAATGCAGCCGATAGGCCCTGCCATGTGCCGCTCTGCCGAACGCCGAAACAATCATATTTACAGTACTTGCCGAGGTTCGGTTCTTCACCGCTATTTGCTTTAAACTCCTGTCTGTCGTCATACATGATTGAGCGATCTGGATGGCCCTTTTTAAATCCAACTCCTCCACCACCAGACGTTTGCGCAGGATCACCTCGTGGTTGATACCGATAACAAAGACGTCCCGCAGTTTGTCTGCCAACACCATCCCGAACTTGCACGATACCGCTAGACGTCTCAGGTTGGCAATGAATTCCGCTGCGCTCTGGCCCTCCGATCGAACGTGTGTATAAAACCTGTATCTCGAGGTGATGATGCCGTTGTTTGGCTTGAGGTGCTCCCGTACCAATGTACACAACTCCTCTTACGTTTTCTCTGTTGGATCACTAGGCATGAGTAAATTCTTTATCAGACTGTAGATCTTTGAACCGCACACAGTGAGGAACACGGCCCAGCGTTGATCTGCATTGTCGACCTCCTTCATTTTGTTGGCCACAAAATACTGGTTCAAACGGTTCACAATGTCTTCCCAATCTTCTCCCTCCACAAATCGCTCTAAAAATCCACTTGTGCTCATTTTGCAAACAAAGGTTCTTGTATTCTCGTTGCCAAATGTTATGTATGCAATAAAAGTTCAAACTGAGTACTGTTTAACCGAACAAGATACAACCTTGGCTCTGCTTTATTATGGCCCAAAAGTGCCTGACTCTCAAAATGGCTGGCCTTTTATACCAGAGCAGTACCATGTGCATGCTGCTCAGTGGCCTCCAACAATGACACCATCTGGTGGCTACAAACAGCATGTACATACATGACAGGAACATTTCGGTTTCCGGAACTCTGGATTTTAGACATTGCACATGTACAAGGAACAACTGAAGAAAACATAGGCTGTTATTAGATCAGCAAAAAGGCTAATGGAAAAAAAGATTGTAGACAACTGTGGCAATAATAATAACATAAGAACATAAGAAATAGGAGCGGGAGAAGGCCATATGGCCCCTCGAGCCTGCTCCGTCTTTGAATACAATCATGGCAGATCTGATCATGGACTCAGGTCCACTTCCCTGCCTGCTCTCCATAACCCCTTATTCCCTTATCATTTAAGAAACTGTCTATTTCAGTCTTAAATTTATTCAATGTCCCATCTCCTCATCTCAGTTTTAAATGGACGGCCCCTAATTCTAAGATTATGCCCTCTAGTTCTAGTCTCCCCCATCAGTGGAAACATCCTCTCTGCATCCACCTTGTCAAGCCCCCTCATAATCTTATACATTTCGATAAGATCACCTCTCATTCTTCTGAATTCGAATGAGTAAAGGCCCAACTTACTCAACCTTTCCTCATAAGTCAACCCCCTCATCTCTGGAATCAACCTAGTGAACCTTCTCTGAACTGCCTCCAAAGCAAGTATATCCTTTCGTAAATATGGAAACCAAAACTGCACACAGTTCCTGATCACTTGCTGTACCTGCATTATAACCTTTTGTGTTTCATGCACAAGTACCCCAAGGTCCCGCTGTACTGCAGCATTTTGCAATCTTTCTCCATTTAAATAATAACTTGCTCTTTGATTTTATGGGAAGAAATTTTTTAGTGATGTGAAGAGTCGGAGAACTACTAAAGACTGTATTGGGCCACTGAAGGGTGTTCAAGAAGAGTTTGCAAAGGACTCACTAAGTATGGCGGAAATATTAAATGAGTACATTGCATCAGTCTTCATCCTTAAAGATGATGCTCAAATATTAGAATTTAATAATATTAGTTTTGTTAGTAACATTAACATAGATAAGCATATTGTTTTAGAAAGAATTAAGAACTTGAAAATAGATAGAGCATCTGGGCCGGATGATATCCCCTCCAAGGGTCCTCCGGGAGATGGGACATGTGTTGTGGGAGCCCCTGGCCAATATTTTTAATAGCTCACTGCTCTCTGAATAGCTCCTACAGATTGGAAGAAGGCTAATGTAGTCTCCATTTTTAAAAAAGGTGACAAGGCAGACCAGGGTAGCTATAGGCCCATCAGGTTAACATCAGTAATAGGTGAGCTGCTTGAAAGAATCATGGCTGGCAGGACGCAGGCAAAGAGTAGCTATAGATAGATTTGGATCTGTTTGGTGACCGTCACCAGTGATATCCTGCAGGGATCAGTGTCAGGACCATTGCTTTTTACGATTTTTATTAATGATCTGGATTTTGGGGTTGGCGGCACAATTTGCAAATTTGCAGATGATACTAAGGTCTGTGCGAGTGTTAGAACTGTGGAAGATGCTTGTCTGCTTCAGGCAGATATTAATGTCTTCGGAGATTGGACTCAAGCCTGGAAAATGATGTACAGGTACAACATCTCAAATCCATCAACCTCGGGACTGAGACCGTATCGGTTTTCGGAAATTTTCCGGATTTCCAGGTTTCGGACAAGAAAATTAATACGTCTAGATACATGAGCAATGTCTTGCAGCGATAGCTAGAGCAAACAGGGTGTTAGGGTGTACCCATAGGACAATTGAGTACAAAACGTTTTGTCCTTGAACAAGATCTTAGTCAGGCCACACTTGGAACACTGTGTCCAGTTTCGGTCTCCTCACATGGTGGATGATATTGAGGCTCTGGAAAGGGTGCAGAAGAGGGCTACAAGACTAATTCCAAGTCTAAACGACCTTAGTTATCAAGATAGGCTAAAAGAGTTGAGACTCCTTGGAGCAGTGTAGACTTAGGGGGGTATGATTGAGGTTTATAAGATAATAAAGGGAATAGACACTGTTCCAGCTGACAGTTCATTTCAATTAAATAGGTTAGGCAGGACCACGGGGCACAAATTTAAGTTGTATAAGGCTAGATCTAGGTTAGACATCAGGATATGGTTCTTTTCCCAGAGAATAGTAGACCTCTGGAACAAGCTGCCCTCTCATATGGTGGATGCAGACTCGCTGAATTCCTTCATGCAAAAGCTGGATTTATTTCTGGCTGTGGTGGAGATCACCTCTTACAGAATTGTCATCATCATCATCATCATAGGCAGTCCCTCGAAATCGAGGAAGACTTGCTTCCACTCTAAAAGTGAGTTCTCAGGTGACTGTACAGTCCAATGCGGGAATTACTTTCTCTAACATGTGGGGGAGACAGTGGTTGAAGGAAAAGGTGGGTGGGGAGCCTGGTTTGCCGCATGTTCCTTTCACTGTCTGCATTTGGTTTCTGCATGCTCTCAACGACGAGACTCGAGGTGCTCAGCGCCCTCCCGGATGCTCTTCCTCCACTTTGGGCGGTCTTGGGCCAGGGACTCCCAGGTGCCGGTGGGGATGTTTCACTTTATCAAGGAGGCTTTGAGGGTGTCCTTGCAATGTTTCCTCTGCACACCTGGGGCTTGCTTGCTCTGTAGGAGTTCCTAGTAGAGCGCTTGCTTTGGGACCGGACCGGGGTCAAGTAGGGCTGTTTAATCGCACCAACGCTCTTCTCGATCTTCCTCACTGCAATGCTCCATCTCACTTTCAACAAGCTCCCCGCTGAGTGGAACTAAATTATAGAACCAACGGGAACCTGTTCAACCTACGTCGCCTCCATCCTGTCATCGAATTACAATATGTGGACGACTCTTGCATCTGCGCACATTCAGAGGCCGAACTCCAAGCCATCGTCAACATCTTCACCAAGATGTATGAATGCATGGGCCTTACACTAAACATCCATAAGACAAAGGTCCTCCACCTCTTTCAGAAGGTAGGTACTGCAAGGAATTTAGTGGTCAGAGTGATCTCCTGGACTAGTTTCGATCGTCAGATGGGTCGGAGAGGAATTTTCCAGATTTTTTTCCCCCAAATTGGCTTGGGTTTTTTTTCTGTTTTTTTGCCTCTCCCAGATTGTCACATGGTTTCGGATGGGGTGGAGTGTATATGTTGTGATGCATAAGGTATCGCAAATTTGTGGGACAGGCTCGATAGACCAGATGGTCTTTACCTGTCCATCATTGTTCGTATGTTCTCGATTCCTCTGAATAGGTGACAGCTGCAAAAGTGGTATAAAAGCTACCATTTCACTGCTCTTCACTTTCCAATGTTAGAAGCTGGAGCTTTCAGGATTTGGAAGGCACTTTTCAGCTTTATAAAGGTTGGAAGTGCTTGGAGTAAACTCTCTATCCAATGTCTCCTTCTTGGAGCAACTTCAGTTGCCATCTATTCCAGCAGCATCGGTGTCCTTGAAGAAATCTCACCATGGTCCTCAGAATCCCACCATCATCAGCCCCAACACCAACATCACCAGGCACACCAGATCACCAACAACACTAAACTTCTCCGCAATCACCTGATGCTGCACAGGACACAGGGCATCAGCAACCGACCACATTGCTGCCCGGGAGGCCAGGGATAACCTCACCATGGCCAGATTTACTTCAGTTGACGCTGTACACCCTGGCTGCCACATGATACGCCAGGTTGGCGCCACTCCACAACAGCACCATAAAGCATCCCCAAGCCATTCCTTTCACTCTCATCACCATTGCAGGGATACCGTTATGTCTCACCATTCACTACAACTCATTGAGCCACTTAGCACACCAATTTGTCCAAGAAGGCAAAGTGTTGAAAATAAAGATTTCAGGGGTCGAAATTCGGTTGTGGATGCCACCCGTTACCGCCAGCGGTAGGCGACAAATGGGCGGCAAAGGCCTAACGTCTTTGCTAAGCGGCGTCCACTCCCTGCTGAAATTGAGTAGGCTCTTTGGCAGAGGCAACGCTGCACCAGCTAATCCCACCCACGTAGTGATGTCATCCAGCGTGCAGCGCCTCTTTGAAACCTCTGACACGATATTTGTTTTGTACGGCGGCCGTACAGCCTGCAAACAGTGGTGGTTAAAGAGCGGTTCTCGGGCAGAATCGCCCAGAAAGGAAGCTAAGTTTTTCTCTTTATTTATTTCTGCATGTTTTCATTAGTTTTAAGAGTGGGGAAACGTGTGTGTGGATCTAAGAAGTTTTAGTTATTTTTTTTTCATCCCCGTTTTTTTCTTAGCACGGCCACAGTCTCCCATTGCGAAATTGAGTCAGCCTCCTGAACTTCCACTTGAGGATGAGTGTGCAACGCCATTTTTTTAGCGCTGCTCTCTCTTTGGGCATAAAATCAGCACTCAGACGGTGACACTGCCTCAAAAACAGCGGTACCAAATTTCGACCCCTCAATGTTTGACAACGTATTAACAGAAACTTTACTTAAACATTGGCTAAAAGATCCAAGTGCCTACCCTTGTGTGTTGTTATTTGGTAAGATTGGACTAGGATGAGGGTGAGTGTGAGGGGTGGCTAGTGAGATAGGGATGTGATAATGTAGATAGAGGGATGGGTGGAGGTGCAAGGTAGGTTGGTGTGAGTAAGGACGTGCAGGAGTCAGGTAGGGAAGGCAAGTGCTGGGGATGTGATGAGTGGCACAGTAGCCTGAGGTTGAGTGTGGCTTTGCAGTAACATTGCTTGCCCTGGACTGTACAACCCCCCATCCGCTGCCCCCACCGAATGCCCCCATTCTCTGCCAGGAGACCTTCTCAGGAAGTCCTTCCCCATACCTACCTACTGGCAGACGGACAGGTCATGGACCCGGAACATGGCAGTGAAGCCCAACAGTTATAATCAGCCTGGCCTCCTGTTGCTGAGGGTGAGCAAACTAAATGACGGAAACTGGCTGCGAGGTTAGATCAACGTCATTTTCTTCAAGACGTACTGACCAAAATGGGAAAAAAATGTTCCGTGCCTCTGATACTTTCTTTAACAAACGTGATTTTATGAACACGTACACGAGTTTTAAAACCATTTCAAAAATAGAATTGAAGATTTAAATGAAGAATATGGTGAAAATGTCCTTCCTTACTGACTATTCCGACAAAAAACTATAAACACTGTAAGGTAGAATTTCTACAGGGGAGGGGGGATTCCTGATCTCCTGCAGTAACTTTGGCAGAAGCACAGGAGGAAAGGCGTAAACAGCCACTTGTGCTATTTCTTTGGGGATTTCTGTCGAAGTTATGGCGGGGCATTGAGAGAATTGCGACGGAAATTACCCTACAGTGAGTCGGAGATGTGCAGAATTTTTCCCTCCTAAATTTAACTGTTGTGAACATGCGTCCAACATGTGATCTTCATGTCTGCCGTTTCCATGAGAAATGCTGTGAAAAACCGACTGGTACTTTACATAATAAAATAAATTGGGCACAGACTGATCATTTTTTGTATCAAAACTTTATTTATCAAACAAAAATGCACCATTGAAATAACATTTCTATAAAAAAACGAACATCTGACTGTTCTACAGTGTATTACAAAACCCTTTTTTGTGTACAATTTTTATGTAGAAACAGTCATTCTATGTTTCTCTTTTTAACCATTTGCAAGTCAGATGTACACTTAATATTGCAGTTGCTAATCTAATTTGGTTAACATTGCCTATATTTCAACATGTGGCGGTCTGGTCACTCACAAAGAGTCTTTCTCGTGTGAGTGAAGCTTCATCACATTAAACCTTCACTGTCGTCACAAAAGCGCCCATTCCAGACTCATCAGTACGTTGACACTTTCTTCATAAATTATTGAAAAAGGACAGCCTAATAAATTAAATATTAATTATAAAAAGGTACAGTTCCCACCCTCCCTCCCAATCCCCCAGTTAGCAATTCATAAAGAAAGGAATTGCTAAACAATATTGTACAATAAAAATGGTGGTGGTCTTTCCGCAATCACATATATTCAGTTTGCCCTAATGTACAGTATATAGTAACAGGTTCATGCCAGTTTAATCAAGTATACATTTTTTCAATGTGTGTGGAAAATATTCATCACCAAGGTGGCTGCTATGAGACGTGGCTGTTTTGTGGCTGAAAACCAACCTACAGTTCTGTAAGGAAATTTAATCGACAAAGAAACAGCCCGACAACAGAAAAGAGCAAAGTAGGCAAAATGGAGAAGGTCGTCTGCAAACATTACTTTCACTTTAACTTGGAACTGCAATATGTTGTAGCTATTAAAGAGGATACCATAAAAGTGACAATGTTCTTGATGACTTCTGTTCGTGAAGGTTTAAGAGCCACATGACCAGCTGTATTTTTTTTTAACACAAGCTAAAGAACAGCCTATTGGCCCACGTAATATTCAACATACTGTATGGTTATTATTTGAATCGAGCTTAAATTGGGGGTGTTATGTAAACGTGGCTTGCCAAACAAAAACTCCATCACTTCAAATCGAGGATCATTCTGGACAGTAAAAGACTGCGTTGTATGATAAATTGCATGCCAACTGCATGTTTCTGGGAAAGTACAAAGGTGACATAAATTGACTGCAACTGTTAAAAGATAATTGGGTTAAAAATCTGCAGGGAGGAGCATTTTGCTTAAGTGTAGAGATGTGTCCAGCCAGGGCCTCTGTCACTGATCTAGCAAAAGGTTTGTGAGGTCAGAGTGAGGTCCCTTTATTTGCACGGCTATGTTGGGCAACCTGCTTAGGTCACATCTCAGGTGCAAACCCACTGACTAGCTGCATAGTGCTGGGACCAAGGGATGGGTAGCGAAGGGGGAAGAGCAATCCCTCTCGCCCTAATGAAAGAAGAAATGCATCCTCGGGCCTCAATAAAAAGTGAAAAATGTTACCAGACTGAAATCTTCAGGAGGCATGGTGAGGCAGCCATGCAACAATCCTCACCTTGGACTCACAACCACCTTTTTGTGGCCTAGTATACATGGTCTCAATGGGCATACCACTCCTAATGATGCACAGGGTGCTCATGAGGCCGGGGCCCTGGGAATTCCCGGCATTGGCCCCAGTACCTCTTACATCAATGGCCTTGAAAAGAATGGGAAAAGGCACCACCCCTTACTGAATCCCTGAATTAACACTGCAATCAATGGTATCTGGGCCCCGACCACTGTAATTCCCACTGGAATTACAGCAGGAGTCCAACGGAAGGGTCACAGATTTTAATCCCAATGTTTTACTGTTTACTTGATGGCTTTTGCCATTCTGAATATCTGCAATTTGACCCTGCTGAATTTTTGCCTTGCAAGACATTTTAGTAAAATTATACAGTTGCTTAGGAAACACTGTAGAATGTGACACATGTTTTCTTTTAAATAGTTATTTTTCTTCTTTATTCCTCCCACATTTCCCTAATTCCCTTCAGTTGGAGTATTGGAAGATCCAGGCTATAACCCCCTTCATAGGTTTTATTACCATTGCTCACCAGTTGATCTTATAGGTGATAAGATTGGAATAAAGTATCCATCTTCTCCCAAAAAATTTTAAAGTAACTTAGTCCCGTCAGATAACTCAACTAAGGCTGGTAGTTTTAGTCCCTACAGATAACCCACATTTGTTACCCCTCCACCCCAACTCCATCCACATAGGATGACCAAAGACAAATCCCAGTCATGACTGTATTCAGAATCTTAGTCAATAATCATTGACACTTCCCATCAGCAACCTAACGGCACATACTCCAAGTTGGTCATTGCATGGTGGTCAGACTGTATTAACATAATAGATGGGGGAATCTAAAAATAAAAGACAAATTCTTTTCAATTCTATTAAATAATGTTTAAAGAATACTTTGTTGGATTTTGTCTTGAAACACCCGGCAAATAGAAACAATGAATAAAACTTAACATTTCCTGGGAGAAAAATTCAGTTTGGACCAGCTTTGGACAATGGAACTAGCGTCAAAATCCAAGCAGTTTTCCAACCAACTATGAGTCACCCACCTGTTAGCTATATGGACCTTAGGTTGGCCTATGTATGGTCACAAACCAGAAATAGGTGATTTCCTTTGTGGATTTTACATCAGTTTGTCAGCTACACATTGCTGGCATGCTGGGATTTTACCTCTGCCAAGCTTTTGAACCTGCACGCACAACCCTGTAAAATTTTAAATATAATTTCACAGTGTCAGACCTCAAAAACGCATTAATATTCCTAGTGTATGTGGAATGTTTCCTTTTCTATGGAATGCATTTGTAAAGCCTCATGGGATAGTATTTGACAAGAGGCATCACGAAGCACACGGACCAGTGGCTGGGTTTTGGAGTGTTCGTATTTGTTTCCAGGCTTGTAGGACCGATGCACTTGTGATGATGTGCAAAGAGAGAAAAACAATGACAGAATAACCCTTCATTGAGAGATTATCATTCAGAGAACATCTCTCATCATTTTTGCAATTTGAAAATATTATTTTGCCATATTTAAGTTTTCTGAAAATGTAAACGAAAGCATGATCTGCTCTTTTGCATTTAAGATCCTGTATTGTGGAAGAGAGAGAGAACATTGAGGGGAGGGGGGATGGGGGGAGAGAGAGTCTTAGCCAAGGCTGCGTGAAATGAAGTGAGCTATTTTGTCTCTGCTTTTTCTTTTTTTAATTGTCATTTCTTTTGGAATAAAGTGAAAGCTTCAAGTACAATTTTTTTCAGCTCCCATTTTATGTTATTTTATCACCAGTTATCCTAATGCGTTCAGAAAAAGACTTGATGCCGCTTAGTTCACTTAATTAAACTAAGTTGAGAGGTAATAATGAATAATTATTAAAGTTGTTACAGGCACAAGGGAGCAATCTTGAATTGCATGTTGCTTGTTCAGCCTCCCCTGTTGTCTACTTCTAACTATTTTTAATTAACAATTATTTGCAGTGTTAATAATTTGGACAACTTTTCAAAGGAGTTCCTGTGAATGATGGCAATAATTCAAAATGAGTATGTTGATCTAATTTCTATTTGCATCTGGCAAAATTACATTTTTTTTTTAATTTCATGACTAAATCAGCAGTTTAGTGCAGTAGTTTGGAAGTTTAAAAAAAAATTGGTTCTCAGGATGCATATGGTGCCGGCAATGTCGTATTTATTGCTGATTCCTAATTGCCCTGAGACACTGGTGGGAGGCCTAAGCCCTTAAAGTACTGCAGACCTCGTGGTGATAGATACTGCTCCCACAATGGTATTGTTCCGCCTTTTTACAACGGAGTGGCTCACCGGGCTATTTCAGAGGGCATTAAGTATCAACCACATATTGTGCAACTGGAGTCAGACTGCTGAGCACTTCCCCTTTGCTGATGGATATTAGTAATCCAGTTGGGCTTTTTACAAGGCTTTAGTGGTCATTTTTTTGTTATGCTACCCCACATATTTCCACATTTATTGCCATTATTTTCACAACTTGCCATGGTGTGATTGGAACGACTGACCTCTAATTTGGTCCTCTAGTACCATAACTACTAGGCTACTGTACCTATGTAAAATTAAATTACAACATGAGCTTTTTAAAATTCATTCTCAGGATGTGGGCATCACTGCCAAGTCCGGCATTTATTGCCCATCACTGGTTGCCCACGAGAAGGTGGTGATGGGCTTTCTATAAAAACAAGCGACTTGCTGGGCCACTTCAGGGGTTAGTTAAGAATCAATCATATTGGTGTGGGATTAGAGTCACATGTGGTCCGGATCGTGAAAGGACCACAGGTTTTCTTCCCTAAACAACATCAGTGAACTAGTTGGGGGTTTATGACAATCCGATAGCTTCATTGTCACTTTTACTGATACCAGCTTTTTATTTACATCTTCTTAAACAAAATAAATTCAAGTCTCAAACTGCCACGGTGCAACTGTACAGGGTATTGGTGAGGCCGCACCTGGAGTACTGCGTGCAGTTTTGGTCACCTTACTTAAGGAAGGATATACTAGCCTTGGAGGGGGTACAGAGATGGTTCACTAGGCTGATTCTGGAGATGAGGGGGTTACCTTATGATGATAGATTGAGTAGACTGGGTCTTTACTCGTTGGAGTTCAGAAGGATGAGGAGAGATCTTATAGAAACATTTAAAATAATGAAAGGGATAGACAAGCTAGAGGCAGAGAGGTTGTTTCCACTGGTCGGGGAGACTAGAACTAGGGGGCACAGCCTCAAAATACGGGGGAGCCAATTTAAAACTGAGTTGAGAAGGAATTTCTTCTCCCAGAGGGTTGTGAATCTGTGGAATTCTCTGCCCAAGGAAGCAGTTGAGGCTAGCTCATTGAATGTATTCAAATCACAGATAGATAGATTTTTAACCAATAAGGGAATTAAGGGTTATGGGGAGCGGGCGGGTAAGTGGAGCTGAGTCCACGGCCAGATCAACCATGATCTTTTTGAATGGCGGAGCAGGCTTGAGGGGCTAGATGGCCTACTCCTTTCCTAATTCTTATGTTCTTATGATCTGAAATCATGTTCTCTAGATTTTTGGTCCAGGCATCTGGATTACTAGTCCAGTAACATAACCACTAGACTACTGTTCTAAAATAAAGATCTGAAACAAGTAAAAGAAAATTAAGGAAGCAAATTTCAAGAGTCAACAGAAATGATATCATGGCTCACAAAATAGGTAGTTTTGCCTTTGAAAGGTGAGAATTTATTTTTTCTATCTAAAACATTACAAGATAAACTAGGAGACACATGTAAAAGAGACAGAAATGAAAAAAATCATGTTAATTTAGCAACTAATGTGTTAGATGTAATGAAGGTATGGGCAGACCAAATCAGTACAGGCAGATGCTCCCTCTGTTTGTGTTATATAGACCTTTCCTTGAGGAGTAGAAAATAAAGTAATGATAAAATGACTCAATGATTCAAGCAATTCTGCATCACTATATTTAGTGTGAAATATATTGCACCCCTCTGAAATCTGCTCATTCATAAATTAATCTTGGCACCAAAGTAGTGTTTAGAATGAACTGCACTAAAACTAGAGAACTTGAACGGATAGATTTTTTTTAGGGTAAACTAGATGAATGTAAAAAAGATAGAGGCAAGAGAAACAAAAATACTAATTTAGTAACTAATACATTAAATGCAAGGTATTAAAATTGTTGTACCACCTAATGCTCAAGGTGATAAAACTCTGCACTAAAACCAAAATGAATTGGTTTTCCACACTAATTTCCTTTTAGAAGTGTCACCCAGCTAAAATGAATTTTTCCCTGTCTATATGTGATTTATTGAAAACATTAGGCTGAGGTTAATTCACAAAAGAGCAAGTTTCAGCAATGTAACAATATGTTTTACACTAGTTATTGTAGCACAAGATGATTCAGTCATTGAGCTGTTGTATTATGTCTGTTTGGTTAAAAATCAATATTTTAAACAGTTAGGGCAGTAACGTGTGCTTTTTGTAATCTGTAAGTGGGTTCAGTTTGGCTAGATAGGTATTTTGAGACCATCTCCATTGTGAAATTATTTCCATTCTGTTCTGCATTTCTTTTACAGCTCTCATGGTCCAGTGTAGAGATGAGTGCAGCTTAAAATTAAATGCCATTTGATTGCCAAAAATAAAATGATTCTGGGTCGATTTCTTTCGGAAATTAAATGACACAGACCTGAAGATTAACACAGTAATTTCATAGACATGACCATATTAATCTTTGTTGCATCAAACAGAGAGGGGCAATTGAAGGATGGGAAAAATTGCCAACAGCCCCAGGATTAGTAAACCGGGTTGTGGCACAGTAATAGTTGAATAATGTAGGACCAGTTCTGGAGCGTAAAATGTAGTACACACTGACTGATATGCTCAAATAGAGCAGAAAGAGCCCTCAGACTTCTGACTGAAGCTGCAAAGGTTTTAATTCACTCCCAAAGGCTCAGGGTCAGTGGTTTTCTTACATCCAGTTAATAGGAAGACTTGTGGGGCAGTCTTAACCCTTAATATATTCTGTATACTCCATTAATGTTACTCATGCCAGTGACCTGTATTACAAGACTCATTAGTTCACCAGCCAACTAACTATATTATGGAAACAGCATGTTCCACCTTCAAAGGGCTTGAGAGTAAAATATTTAGAGTCAGATGTCAAGGGTCAACAATAGGTTAGCAATTAACAGTGGGCCACTAGATTGCAGATGTCAAAAAATAAGAATAGACCGATGAGAATGGGCATGTGATTAACCTTTCGATAGTCCAGCAAATATGTCCTGTTTATTAAAAAAAAGATCTGGAAGGAGGGTGAAGGTGATGGGGTGGGGGAGGGGGTGGTGGTCGAGAATATTTTGTGCTTATCAAGAAGAGGAGTGCTAATTCTGCAAAAAGGAACACTTTTCCACTTTTTGCAGCTGGTGTGAGTATTAAGCATTTTTAATCCTGGCATAGGATGGAGAAGATCCTAACCCTCCTTCAGGTCCCCCCCACAGTATCCCTTAATCACAACTCACTTCTGTGAGGAAACTGCAGGCGAAGGAGAGAGCAATAAAGTTTCAACCCTTCAGTGTGAGCTGGATTCGAGCACACATCTCAGAGACCAACAACAACAACTTGCATTCAAGTAGCACCAAAAATGTCCCACAGTGCTTCACAAGAAAATGTGGATGGGAAGCCAAAGGCGATATTAGGAAGGGTGATGGGATGCAAGGAGGGTCTTAAAGGTGGGAGAGGGAGATAGTAATCCATTCATTGCACTACCCAGGGTGCAAATTTTGATATTAATGCTTCACTCCCTCACATTTCCCTCTTCAAAAAAAATTTGCCCCAAGCATGTACGTGTGAAAGCAAAGTTTATTTTAGTCCCTGTAATGTTGAGGACCAAATATTTATTTTCTTACTGTTAACAAAGTGCCATTTGTTAGTTGCTGACCCCAAGTGCTTTGTAGCCCTGCATATATGCAAATTACAAGCCCTCACTGCAGTCCAGTTGTCTGTTCTCCCAGCTGAAGAATGTCATGTATGGAAGTTGTCCACCTCATGAATGTCAGAACCTAAACAATAGAATGAAAACAAGCCATCCAGCTCATCGAGCCTAACTCTACTATTTTCTACATGTAATTACCCAACTATGGTTTTACCCTGCCTACTTAATGTCCAGCGTAAGTTCTGCATAAAACTCCCTCATCCCCTAAACTCCACAATATTCAGCTACTCTCACATCTCCACTATTCAACTCTAACCTGTTGCTCACTGGAGCCATTTCATACTTCTTTCGACTCAGCAGCATGGGAACCATTATATCCTGTGGAATATTGTGGTCAACTCATCAATATAAGTTTAAACAGTGGGGAAAGTTAATTGAAGAGAAACATTGAAAATGATTGTGAAAATGTAATTGTTGCAACATTGCCCTCGATTTTTGCAGGACTCTTTTTTCCCCAGTATCTAAAAATAGCTTGTTGCTAGTAACAGTAAACAAAATGAGAATGTTATTGATCTAAACCACCATGGTCCAGATGCCTAGTTCTAAATTTCAGTCTACCATTACTGGAGTAGGCCTCAACCAGTGATAGCCTGAAGTTGTTTACTGATGAAATATGTCCTCTAGCCACACTTAAATATCCAAGAAAAATACAGCAAGTGCTTATGGATATTTGCCAATAGGAAGATTCAGATTTCAAACAAACTCATAGGGGTAGAAATTCAACTGGGCGTGTTTTTGGGCTCAGGATTGGCATTTCGCAGGCAACGCACATGGGTGGAACTAGGAAGTAAGATTGGTAAGGTGCCCCCATTATCATTAAATAGGTGGGCTGCCAGCACTAGTCATGCTGTTCAATGGCAGCTCGCCTAATCGTGGATTTGAATATCGGGCGTTCCTAATACAATTTAAAGGCAACCTGCACCTCTTGAAGGAAAAGTGCACTTTCACTTTAGCTGCAGGCAACTTCTATACATGTCAAGGAGAAGCTTCAAGGGCAGGAAGATAGCTGGACAAGCTGCTCGGCACCAGTTGGCACAGATGCCAGAGCAGGTCAGTGCCAGATGCTCACTCAATGGACCTGGCTGAAGTGCAAGAAAAAGATTAATGACCTAACCAGAACTCCTAACTCCTATCTACTATTATTCCCTGCATAACCTTATACTATTTAAAGTTTAGGCACTCTCAACCCTTCTCTTCCCCGATAACCAGCACTCTCCTCCATTCACTGCAGTTCACTTCACTCCACCTCTTTCTGCTCCAAATGCTACACTCTACTCTCCTCACACCCTATGCTACTTTCCACTCACTAGCACCACTATTCACCTTCACATGTACATCCTCAAAGCAACTCACTATGCTGCCTCTCTGCTTTCTTTCTTGCAGGGCAATGTCATGAGTAATAGCAAGGAGGAGGCGAGGACGGAAGGAGGGAGAGCTTCCATTCAGGTGCTCTCACATGACGAGGAGGACATTGTGGAATCGATGGGCATGGGTTGCGGCAGGAGTGTGGCGAATGGCAAGTTTGGAGGACATGTCCTGCAGGGCTCTTGGCTACTTTGCACTCCTTCACTTCTCACTAAAATCTCACCATCACACACTATTCCTGGAAAAATGCTTTCATTAGCCACTCACCTGTCTCTGCTTATCTTTGACACTAAATGCTAAACCTTGACCCGCCCTTTCATTTCAGGTGAAGCAAATTGGGAGCGCCCAGAGGCTATGGTGCTGGAAGACAGTTGCGCTCATAATGATGCAATATCACTTGACTTTACCAAGAACCTGCTCAGAGGTTGACATTCCAATTACTTTAGAGGATAAGATGGAGAGGTCTGCACTGGAAGACTCACTGGGCACTAGTGCACAGGAGCATAGGCAGGGGGATAGGATGGCCCAGGTAGCATAGTTGTGTAGCATGCAGCACCACTACAAATCTGGAGAATGGCTCGGGGGCTATACCGCAGGACTCCACCAGTTTGGTCCAAGTATCTTTTCTTGAGGACGCTTAGGGTTTGTTCAATGAGAGCTCTTATTCTTGTCTGGCATCCTGCTTCTGTGCCCAGGGCTCCTGACAGGAGTCATGAGCTAGTTGTAAAGAGGATACCTCTGGCTCCAAGGAGCCTGCCTGCCACCTGTTGGTTTGGTTGGAAGACGGAGGCGACTGAGGACTGGCACCATGACCACTGCCTGAAACTGGGCACGGAGCTACACTGTCCACTGTCCGTGGTCACAGAAGAGATGAACATTCAAGGAGTGGAATCCCTTCCTGTTACAAAACAAGGCTGGTTGTCAACAGGTACAACATAGGGCAACATGTGTACAGTCCTGAGGAAACCCAGTGATGGCGGGTAAACCCAACAGCTCTCTCCTACTGATCAGCCGCCTGCATTGGGAACGTGCTGTCTCCTTGTGAAGAGACCATCAATCTCCTGATTGATGGCCACATGGACAGAAACAGTAACTGGTGTTGCTGATGTCACCTGTTGCAGCCTGGAATGAGTCCACTGAATAGATGTTAAGCGCCGTCGTAACCTTTACAGCCACAGGCTGTGCTGTGTGTGCCTTGGTGTTTGGCTCAAATTCTTGCTGCAACAGGTGATGCAAGGCAGTGACTGCCTGCCTGCTGAAACGCAGCCTCCTCAAACACTACTCCTCTGACATGTTGTGGTGAGACATCCTGTTGTGAATCACCCTGTTGCGAAACACCTGAATGCTGTAAAGCCTCCTGTGCCCTTGCCTCATTCACGCACTTCTTTGGCCTTCTGCAGGTCTGTGCTGCTGCTGCTACTGTTCCGCCTCAATGGCAATTCCAACAACATTCCCATCTTTCCCAGTTTTCCTGCTGCCAGTGAAACGACAGAGTACAGCTGCAGTCAAATATCAGCACTCCCAACAGCTATTTCGTTTTAAATACTTCTCCATACTCAGCCAATGTAGCCAAAAAAAATGCTTAAAGAATCCCCAGCAGCCTGAACATGCCAACTAGAGATTTATCCGAATGGAGGTGGGGAACACTTTAAACATTGCAGCTGCAGCGTGCTCCCTGAGTGTTCTAGCCATGTTGTTCTGGGCAGGCTTTAGAATTATCAAATCAAAGGATCCCAGACACCAATTTTCCAAAGGTTCCGACTACAAGCAAGTGCAGGACCCCAATTTAAATGTTTTAGTGAACCCAGCATTCATTTCGGGCGGCCGCCAGGGATGCCTTTGGAGAGCCTCAGTGTGGGTCATCCCACTGTGAAATTTATATGTAGAATGCCTGAAAACGGGGCAAAATCGCAATTGAATTTCTACCCTATAATCTGCTGGTAATAAGGAACTCAAAACTATTGTAAGCTTTGCCATGTGTCAAAATAGACTCTATTGGTCTGAAACATCTTTCTCGTTCTTTATTGCTGCAGGGTTAGGAGACTGCCATGAAAGTCATGAGGTCATGGATATTTGGTGCGGGCACAGGAGCGGGAGAGTAATTTGGTTGATTGACCAACAAGATAGCATGATATACTATCTAAGGGGCTTACTTTATTATAGAGGATAATACCAGATATATAGACTGGTGTTTCGACAGTTTGTGTGTGTTGCTGCTTTTTTGCACGTTATCAAAGTCGAGCAAAATATAACAGCAACATTTGAGAGGAACGGCAATTGACTACGACAAGAGAAGAAGCCATACCATGAATCTACTGTTATTCCTAGCCTAAGAGTTCCCACAATAAATCTACAGCCCTAAATGCTTGGCATGTTGGCACACAACGTAATGCAATCGGACACTGTATAAAAACAAATGTCAAAACTTTGATGGCTACATTTTTGCAATCAAATTATGTAGCAAGTGTAATTAATTGTCAAAGAATCCGTGGTTGAATAATGGATCCATCACGGCCGTATATGCTACTACATCAAGAATTAGAGCATGTGTGTTTTGTCCCCATTAAGATGATTTAGCCTAGAGTACTCCGGAATTCCGAACAGCTCGTTATTTCTAGACCTGCAGCTTTAATGACTTTCTCTCTTATCAAATGGGCAAAAGAAAAACAATTGGTTTCTTCAAAGGTCAATGAACACACTGTGTTAAACACCTGCTATGGCTTCATTTTAAACAGGATCACTAACAAGTTATTCCGGGATGAGCACACACCAAAGCTGAGCAGAAGTTTTGATTCTCTATAGCCTGGAGTGTGCTTTTAATGATACTGTCTGAGGCTTGCACTCTGATCACTGAACGGCTCCTTTAAATGTAAGCTGACATACCACTGTGAATTATTTAGAATATTACCTCATGCTGATGCCCCACTGACATAGCCTACATTTTTTTTTAAACGATCAATATTTATTTGCCGGTATCAAATGGGGTCCATTTGTTTCCTATTGTGCGTGCCCAATAATCCAGTGTCTCATGAGACTTTGCCTAAAAATCACAGCTTCTCCGCCCCCACACTGAATTGGGTCACTGATGGAATGTGTTCATAGACTCTATTCTACATGTGTTTTATTGTCTGAGCTGTACAAGAAGCATTTTCCCCAAAATCCATTGGGATCACTGATGGAGCGTGCTCACTGACTCCATTTTACCGTTATTGTATTTTTTTCCCCCCTTCTCCTGTTCCAAGCTAGTAACTTCCCTGGGTGAGCTGCCGAGATCAGTTGCAAGTGAAATACTGAACCAGCCATTAACAAAATTCCAGTGCATTACTCAAAGACAGTGTGTATATACAGATGAGCAATGGAACAGCTGTCAACATGAACAATGTCCTTTTTGAGGAATTTCCTTGTTTGAACTGAAAGTTGCTGAAGAGAGGGCACACTGCGTGTCCCAACGTCAGTACATAAATACTGGCATGCTGCCTGGCTCCTGGTTGATTTGTCTCTAGCAGGTGGTGGTGGTGGTTAGAATGCCGAGCCTGTGATGGCATTCAGCTGCTTCATGAGGCCCTCCAGACTGGCCATTTGCTCACTCAAGTCATCCTGCTCATATACCTGAATAAGGAAACACGATAGCCTTGTTTTACACTGTGCAGACATTTTTAAAGTATGGAAAAGACAAAACAGTATGACTGAAGGGCCTCTCAGAACTATTCTAAATACAGTTTAATATCATCATCATAGGCAGCCTCTCGGAATCGAGGAAGACTTGCTTCACTCTTAAAATGAGTCCTTAGGTGGCTGAACAGTCCAATACGAGAACCACAGTCTCTGTCACAGGTGGGACAGATAGTCGTTGAGGGAAAGGGTGGGTGGGACTGGTTTGCCGCACACTCTTTCCCGCTGCCTGCGCTTGATTTCTGCATGCTCTCGGCGATGAGACTCGATGTGCTCAGCGCCCTCCCGGATGCACTTCCTCCACTTAGGGCGGTCTTTGGCCAGGGACTCCCAGGTGTCAGTGGGGATGTTGCACTTTTTCAGGGAGGCTTTGAGGGTGTCCTTGTAACCTTTCCTCTGCCCACCTTTGGCTCGTTTTCCGAGCGACTATATGCCTTCAGAGTCAGTTCTGAATTCAAATTATAATGTAACACAAGATGAAACTACGATGTCTACTCATTCACCATTTTTGCCCTTTTTAAAAATCCTTATAAAATGTCAAATATATGGAGGGCTGAACAATGAAAAATTGACATGGTGACATCCATGACAGGAAGGAGCCCACTGAATGGAGACCGACCATCCTGAGAGCTAATGCAAAGACAAGCCCAGGTGGCTCGCCACTGGGTAGGCTCAGTGCATACAAAATATCCAGAATTGAAATGAGACAGTTTTAAAATGTAAGTGAACAGAAATAAGCACTCAATTTTCAATCTTGTTTGTCAAACAAGTTGCTGCCTTCAGTTACGACATGCTCTATTCCTGCTTGCCTGTTATTGCTAAATTTGTCTCCATTGTATTCTATGAATAAAACGACAGCAGATAAATTTCATCCTGCTAACAGTATGCTGGCTTCATTGATATCAATGGTTATCATACTGAAGGGAAAATACTGCCAACATGTGATACAACAATGTTATTATTTTTCATCCAGTATCAGCTCTTTTGCATTTAAAATGTAACTAATTCTATTGACCTTACATTAGAGTGGTCCTCTGTCCTGTGGCTCTCCTCTGTGACCTCTGGGGCTGTTGGGACAGAAACAGGAAGCAGCGGAGACCTTGCTTTTCCAGCCAGTCCCAGTGAGGCCGTCTTACCATGACTCAGCGCAAGGTTAGAACCTATGATCAAAACCCACAAAGAATCCAAAATTAGATGATATATAACTCCCATTGCCAGTTTTAGTCAATACATTTTTATAAAATAATTATACGTTTGTGATATATTCTTAGGACCTCACTAAGAAACATACTACACAAGATGGCTCCAACAGAAACTGTCACCATGATCCTTTATTATTTACATCAGTAGTTGCATTACCACAGTAGTCCACTAGGTGGAGCAGTAGTCCAGTAGGGGAAGCTCTATTACAACGTTTATAAAATAGAATTTGTGACACGTCCCTTTTATAAATGGAAGCTTGCAAAATGTGCAAGTGATGGACTAGCATAGCACTCGAACCCCTGTTTGGTGCTTGGTGAAGTGGAGGTACCATTGCATGAGGTAGTTTGTGAAGTAGTTTGCTGCTCCAGAGCATCTCACCCAGAGCATTTTAATGTGCCTTGCAGAAGGTGGTAGCTAGGCTCAACACAGTTTGTAATAACCACAAGACCTGGGCCTGGATAATAACTGCCTGCAGGCTTCCGGTAGAAAGCCAAACGAGAGATTTAATTTCCTGCCCGTACGCCCACCCGCCGCGGAAAATCGTGCAGCCCAGAGGCCACCCTTCGAGACCAGGCCAGTGGTGGGAATGGCCTCAGGAGCCGCCCAGTGGGGCTCTCGCAATGGGAGGTGGGAAGAATCCATGGCAGAAGAGGCCTAAGCTTTACTTGTGGGGCTCAAAGGAGCACTCCGGGCTCATTGCCACTTCCCGTTCAGGCTGCCGTTCAAATTGCAGTCGGGTCCTGATGATGTCATAGGGACCCAACATAGATATGTACAAAAGGACTCTGCCAGCTTAGTGCACAATTGGGCAGGCTAAGATCGCAAATGATCAGCTCCCAACGGCACCAGGGGTGGCTACATAACCTGGGTGATTTTAACCCGGGCCGGTTGAGTTAAAATGGCACATAGAAACATGGAAAATAGGTGCAGGAGTAGGCCATTCGGCCCTTCTAGCCTGCACCGCCATTCAATGAGTTCATGGCTGAACATGCAACTTCAGTACCCCATTCCTGCTTTCTCACCATACCCCTTGATTCCCCTAGTAGTAAGGACTTCATCTAACTCCCTTTTGAATATACTTAGTGAATTGGCCTCAACAACCTTCTGTGGTAGAGAATTCCACAGGCACCTCCTGGAAACAAGCAGAAGAAGATGGCACTTTTGAGGCAAGTTGTCACGATAAGACTACGCAACAGGGCCATCTATCAGATAGATGGTCCAAGATGTCACAAAGTTGCCAACCGTCCTATTATATATTTACTGCTGACCCCATGCCAAGCGTTCACAAAATGATAAGCTTTTTCATTGCTGACTATACATACTCATACTCCAGCAGGGCATACATTCACGTTGTAACTCATGATTGCTTTCATACACTCATATCTTCAAAGTGCTACACGACACATGATGGGCTAGAAATGTAATGCCTTTGCACCGCCCGGGCTGCAAATACCTTACCTACTGGGTGCAGCACTGACAACGACTCCCGCCATATTGGGCGGGAGTTTAGAGGTGGCACTACAGCTTTGCGCCCCAATCACCTACGCCCGGAGATCGTGACATCACCGCCATGCACCTCACCCCGGCTTCGAAACTGAGTTTCTCCCCCTGCAGCTGCGCTGGCCGAAAACACTGGCAACTGCAGGAGGGGCGGATCAGGCGACCGGACGCTTACCGGGCCGATAATTAAAGGTGAGGTGGCCGAGGTAAGTAAAAAAAAAAACTTACCTTGGTTTTCGCGGTGCTGCTCCGTTTTCTTCGTGGGGTTCTGGTCACGATCGCTCAGCCCGGCACTCTTCTCAAGTGGCACCCCCGCTCCCTTGGTGGTCCGGGTAGGTCCCTTTGCCCCTTGCAAAGTCTGTAGTGTGGGCCCTTCGCTTTAAGGGAGGGAAGAGTCTTTCAGACGCGGCAGCACTGCACGGCCCAGTGTGCAGTGCTGCCAAGGCGTTCGCCCCGTTAGCGCTGCAAGAAGGAAGTGGAGCGCTTGATTTAGAGTTCCACTTCCTCCTGGGGACAGTAAACCGAATTTTGTGAGGGGGGAGAAACTTTAGCACCTGTTGCTAAGTTTCCCACCTCTCAAATGTTACCGCCCCTAACTGGGGTGATAATGAAGTTTTCCCCCATGATCACTTACTGACACACAGTATGGGCTGCAGGTTGGGAATATGCCTATCACTGGCTATGTGCTCTTTCAACTTCTGCAGGCTAATTCTATGCTTGTATGACAGGCCAAAGCAGTACCTCGTACACCCTGTGTCCCCCTCACCAAGGTTTGCAGGCAGCCCCACAGTTACAGGCAGCAGGCTTGAGGAGGTTGCACTGGGAAAATCACATTGCACACTTGAAAAGGAACATCTGCTCATAGCAGATGAGGTGCAGGAAGCTACTGCTCAGAAAGCCGCATGCTGCCATCAATGACCCCTCCATTTTGGCAATTGCATACCATCTCCACATACCCGCCATTGTTCCACATCTCTCAATACCTTTGATTAACAGAAATCGATCAATCTCAGATTTAAAATTAACAATTGACCCAGAATCAACTTCTGTTTGTGGAAGAGAGTTCCAAACTTCTACCACCCTTTGTGTGTAGAAGCATTTTCTAACTTCACTCCAGAAAGGCCTGGCTCTGATTTTTATGCCGTAGATTCCCCAACCCGTGGAAATAGTTTCTCGATTTCTACTCTATCAGTTCCCCTCCTCAAGTGTCAGTTGCTATGCAATGGGAAAGGAGGTTAAAGTGTTTGTGCCTGCCGATTAGTGCATCAGTCATCTGTTTGACATATATGTGGCTTTCCTCCATGGATTTGTGTGCAAGGTTGTCTGTGTTGGCTGCAGCCAAACTAATGTGAGTTGTGCAGCTGATGACGTTTCCGTCCGTGCACTTTCACTTCTTGCGGGTTACAGATGAACCAGAACTGCAAACGGGATTAATAATTTAAATTACTGAATCTATGCTCCAAGCGTGATTTTCCCCAATCTCAATCCTAAACTGGGGCTTAATGGTTGATATCCCTAACCAAAGGTCACTGTGGGCTAGAATACGCCCTATCCATTTTATAGGAAACCAGCACGTAGCCACAGCAGGGGCTCTTTATATATCGAAAAAATGCACACATCACCAGTACAGCAAGTAACTATTAACTTATTGATTATACAGGTACTGACAACTCCACTTAATATGCAGTATTCTGGTAATCTGTTATAATTATGGTGGATAAAGCATATTTAATAATGATCACTGACTTCCCACTATACAAGTATGTATGGTGAATTAAAGAAGTTGTATTTCTTCATTCACAGCTGAAACAGAGTAAGAAGTCAGATTAAATCTTGCCGATCAAACAAATCCACTGAATGCACAGGGTACACTTATAATGTCATAGGAAAACATTACATTTCAAAGAGAATTTCAAAATTGCAGTGAGGCACTTAAACTTACCCTTTTGAAAAGGAGGTAAAGATTTTCTTCAAGACATTGGGAAAGTTATCAGGCATTTTGGAAAGGTCAGACTCGCGCTAAAATGTCTGAATGATAAAGCAAACTATCTTTTTTTCTGAAGCCTCTTCTGATTCCACAGCGACTGACTTTGTGAGAGTCATATGATCAGATCATGTGATCAAACCTCTAAGAATACGTCAAATCGAAGTTGGCAAAAGCCACTGATGGTTCCGGCCGAGACCAGGGTATTCAGGAGCTTTTGGGTTGCCTGGAGGCAGAGGCGGTTGCTCCATTCGGGGATGTCAGAGCCTTTAATGTCGCTTCCCAGGGCCTATTGCCACCTTCCAAATGGTAGGCCCGGGAAACAATGTTCAGTGGGGCGAATGGGGGAGAAGCCTTCTGGGGACCTGGATCCCAACTCTTGCACTATTTGCATGCAGCGGGTGTGGAAAGAATGGTCAGCAGTGGTCCTGGCAAGGGGAGAGGGAAGGAGCATTCAAGTGACAGCAGAGAGGGAAGGAGCGTTGAAGTGACAGCAGGCCTCTCCACACAAACTTTCCCTCACTCTCGGCTCAAACTCGAGGCCAGACGAGGAGGAAAATCCCCCCAAAATTCGATATATGTGACTTATTCAAATTTCCCAGAATAGTTGAACAAACCTGTACCGATTCACCACTAATTTCTTCAAACTGTGTGCCATTTTTACAAGGCTGCACAGATTTCTTGTCACACAGGCAGCGTGGGGGGAAACTACTTCTTGAGATAAGTCCCCACGTCACTAGAGGCATTCGTGCCATCTTGTTTTTATTACATCAACGTTCTGCAGGCCGCTCACCGACTTTTGCATGGAGGAAACCGAGCGGAAAATTAAATGGGATGCACAACCAGTTAAAGGGACACAACAAAGTAATTAGTGGGAATATTGGTTGTCATAGCACTAGGCCTGCCTCTGGTGATAGTGCCATTATATAAATACAATAGAACAGGCAACTGAAACAACATATGTAAACAGTCTAGATACTACTTTACTCCTTAATAAATATAACTGCAATACATTAATGTATTCCACTTAAAAGTTAACTGCATCTGATATATATATATATAAAACCAAACAAAAAGATTTGATAAAGATCACAAAGTAGGATTTGTTGCTGATTCATACCGTGAAAATAACTTTCCTAAATTCTGCTGAAAATATTATGCTGACATTTGAGACTGAGAAGTGACACATAATTGTGAGTTGCTTTCCAAAGCCGTTTCATTTAATTTGATGAAAAATGACAGACCAACTTTTCAAGAAAAAATCTAGATTGACTGCAGTTAGCATCTTTAGAGTCAGCAGAAATGGTGTGATTTCATTATTTTTGCTGAAAGCATTTATTGATTCATGGCTGCATAGTTTAGCACAGATAAGTGCAAACTTGTAAAATAGGTTAAAAATATGCGAGCCTAAAAGCAATACAAAACCTGGTGTCTACTGTGTAAGTCTAATTATCCTTTATATAGATCCCATGCATAGAGGCAAAACAAGGTATCCTGTGTTGCATGTGAAATAAAATATTTGTTTTATTCTGTAATATTAGCCCAACTACAGATCTGAATAGGATTCCTCATAAAGGTAGAGCACTGGAGCCTTCTCACACACTGTAGCACAGTGTGGCGAGACACAGCTTTGCGCCTTGGTCTCTGATTCCTCATACTGAGAGTGCCCATCTTCTGGCCATGCCACTTAGTTTGGTTGGGTGGGGTGGGTGATGGTGGGGGGTGGGTGCGGGGGGGATGGTGTTAGTGGGGGGATGGTGTTAGTGGGGGGATGGTGTTAGTGGGGGGGGGGGAGGTCCATTGAGCCATAATCACGTGAAGATAATGAGGACTGACTGGAGGGGGATTTTCTCTCAGATAATGAAGCAGTCCATGCCCGCATGCAGCAAAACCTGGACAACATCCAGGCTTGGGCTGATAAGCGGCAAGTAACATTCACGCCACATCATCATCATCATAGGCAGTCCCTCGGAATCGAGGAAGACTTGCTTCCACTCTAAAAATGAGTTCTTAGGTGACTGAACAGTCCAATACGAGAATTATAGTCTCTGTCACAGGTGGGACAGACAGTCGTTGAAGGAAAGGGTGGGTGGGACTGGTTTGCCGCACACTCCTTCCGCTGCCTGCACTTGTTTTCTGCATGCTCTCGGCAATGAGACTCGAGGTGCTCAGCGCCCTCCCGGATGCACTTCCTCCACTTAGGGCGTTCTTTGGCCAGGGACTCCCAGGTGTCGGTAGGGATGTTGCATTTTATCAAGGAGGCTTTGAGGGTGTCTTTGAAACGTTTCCTCTGCCCACCTTGGGCTCGTTTACCATGAAGGAGTTCCGGGTAGAGCTCTTGCTTTGGGAGTCTTGTGTCAGGCATGCAAACAATGTGGCCTGCCCAGCGGAACTGGTCGAGTGTGGTCAATGCTTCAATGCTGGGGATGTTGGCCTGGTCAAGAACACTAACGTTGGTGCGTCTGTCCTCCCAGAGGATTTGCAGGATCTTGCAAAGACATCGTTGGTGGTATTTCTCCAGTGACTTGAGGTGTCTACTGTATATGGTCCATGTCTCTGAGCCATACAAGAGGGCGGGTATCACTAGAGCCCTGTAGACCATGAGCTTGGTGGCAGATTTGAGGGCCTGATCGTCAAACACTCTTTTCCTCAGGTGGTTGAAGGCTGCACTGGCGATGTTGGATCTCATCATCAATGTCTGCCCTTGTTGATAAAAGACTCCCGAGGTATAGGGAATTGTCTATGTTGTCCAGGGACACATAAGTGCCAGGCAATGATCATTTCCAACAAGAGAGAGTCTAACATAGAAACATAGAAACATGAAAATAGGTGCAGGAGTAGGCCATTCGGCCCTTCGAGCCTGCACCGCCATTCCCTCAGTACCCCTTTCCTGCTTTCTCTCCATACCTCCTGCAACCTCTTAGCATCCTCCTCACAGCTCACACCGCCACCCAACTTAGTGTCATCCGCAAACTTGGGGATATTACACTCAATTCCTTCATCTAAATCGTTAATGTATATTGTAAAGAGCTGGGGTCCCAGCACTGAGCCCTGCGGCACTCCACTAGTCACTGCCTGCCATTCTGAAAAGGACCCATTTATCACGACTCTCTACATCCTGCCTGCCAGCCAGTTCTCTATCCACGTCAGCACATTACCCCCAATACTATGCGCTTTGATTTTGCACATCAATCTCTTGTGCAGGACCTTGTCAAAAGCCTTTTGAAAGTCCAAATACACCTCATCCACTGGTTCTCCCTTGTCCACTCTGCTAGTTACATCCTCAAAAAATTCTAGAAGATTCGTCAAGCATGATTTGCCTTACATAAATCCATGTTGACTTGGTCCGATCCTGTCACTGCTTTCCAAATGCGCTGCTATTTCATCCTTAATGATTGAGTCCAACATTTTCCCCACCACTGATGTCAGGCTAACCGGTCTATAATTACCCATTTTCTCTCTCCCTCATTTTAAAAAAAGTGGTGTTACATTAGTTACCCACCAGTCCACAGGAACTGATTCAGGTTGATACTTTTGGAAAATGATCACCAATGCATCCACTATTTCTATGGCCACTTCCTTAAGTACTCTGGGATGCAGACTAATGGCCCAGGGGATTTATCGGCCTTCAATCTCGTTAATTTCCCTAACACAATTTCCTGCCTAATAAGGATATCCTTCAGTTCCTCCTTCGCACTAGATCCACTGTCCCCCTAGTACATTCGGAAGGTTATTTGTGTCTTCCTTCGTGAAGACAGAACCAAAGTATTGGTTCAATTGGTCTGCCATTTCTTTGTTCCCCATTATAAATTCACCTGAATCCGACTGCAAGGGACCTACGTTTGTCTTCGCTAATCTTTTTCTCTTCACATATTTATAGAAGCTTTTGCAATCAGTTTTTATGTTCCCTGCAAGCTTCTTCTCGTACTCTATTTTCCCCCTCTTAATTAAACCCTCAGTCCTCTTCTGTTGAATTCTAAATTTCTCCTAGTTCTCAGGTTTGTTGCTTTTTCTAGCCAATTTATATGCCACTTCCTTGGCTTTAACACTATCCCTAATTTCCCTTGTTAGTCATGGTTGAGCCACCTTTCCCGCTTTATTTTTACTCCAGACAGGGGTGTACAATTGTTGAAGTTCATCCATGTGATTTTTAAATGTTTGCCATTGCTTATCCACCATGTCATGCATTCAACTGTTATAAGCTGACCTAAGTTGTACACCTTGAGAACACTGATCACAGGGGGGCGAATTTGTGGGAGACATTCCTAACCTGGACTTCCCGGTATAAAAAGGGAAGCTCCACCCACCGTCTGTCTCTTGAGGTCTTGATAATAAAGGTAACAGGTCACAGAGTGATCTTTTCTCAAGTATGGGCCTCGTGTGCATTTATACTGTAGAGTAAGGACATATTATTGGCGATGAGAAACTGGGATTTAATCCACGCAAACATGGCCACTAGCAGCACAGAAGAGTGGTACTGTGTTGGTGCTGATTGGGACGACTTTATTGAGAGACTACAGCAAAGTTTTGTCACTAAGGAATGGTTAGGACAGGATTAGGTCGACAAGCGCAGGTCTCATCTCCTGACGGTTTATGGATCCAGAATGTACTCCCTGATGAGGGGCCTTCTAGCGACAGAGAAGCTGGCAGACAAGACATTCAAAGAGCTCAGTAAGTTGATCGGGGAACACCTTAAACTGGCGAGCAGCATGCAAATGGCGAAACACCGGTTTTACATGCACCGGCGGCGAGAAGGGTAAAGCATTCCAGACTTCGTGGCAGATCTCCGGCGACTGGTGAGCCTATGTCAGTTCCCAGATGCATGCAGAGCAGAGATGCTGCGAGACTTTTTTTATTGAGGGCATCGGGCACGCTGGGGTTTTCAGGAAACTGATTGAGACCAAAGACTTTACCTTGGAAGCGGCGGCTATGATAGCCCAGACAATTATCTCAGGGGAGGAAGAGACCAGAATGATTTATGGCAACAATCTTCGCTCAAATGCGGCAAACGACCAGGGAGTCAACATTGTTAACATGAATCATAGTTCACTCGGCAGACAAGGGCAATCGGACATGCCCCAGCATGCAGTCGAAACCAAAGGGGGAATTCAACAGAGACAATGGCTAGCTGAACGGCAATTCATGTCATCGCAATGGACAATGCGGCCAGTAATGGGGCCATCAACACCTGTTACTGGTGCGCTTAAGGACAGTTACAGAGACAGTCAGAGACGATCGACTGGTAATGGATCTTTTGTTTCCGACAATGGGGCCTCGAACTCATGCTGGAGGTGTGGAGGCAAACACCCAGCCAGAGCTTGCAGGTATCAGCAATATACCTGCAGAAGCTACAATGTCAGCGGTCACTTGGCGCTTATGTGCAGGAAGCCTGCAGCCAGGTTGATGTACGAGGAGGACAGGCCCGATGTAAGCCCCACAAGGCCAAATGAATACTGGGGGAAATCGCTGGAAGCTGAAGTTCAGCGAGTTCATGTGGAGCACATATACAGTTCATATACCAGGACGCCACCGATAATGATGAAAGTGCTCCTCAATGGCATCCCAGTATTAATGGAGCTGGACACGGGGGCCAGCCAGTCCCTGATGAGTATCAAACAGTTCGAAAGGTTGTGGGTGTCCAAGGCCAGGAGGCCAAAATTATTGTCGACATATTCAAAGGACATCATTCCGGTGCTAGGCAGCGCCACGGTAGTCGTGACCCACAAAGATTCGGAGAACAGGTTGCCACTCTGGATTGTCCCGAGGGATGGTCCCGCACTGCTGGGGAGGAGTTGACTTGCTGTCATGAACTGGAAATGGGGCGATGTCAATGCAATTTCTTCTGTGGAGCGAGTATCATGCTCACAAGTCCTGGACAAATTTGACTCATTACTTCAACCCGGCATCGGCACTTTCATGGGGACCAAGGTAGTGATTCACATAAACCCGGACGCCAGGCCAGTACACCACAAGGCCAGAGCGGTGCCATACGTGATGCGGGAAAAGATAGAATGCGAATTGGACCGCCGCTAAGGGAATGCATCATCTCGACAGTCGAATTCAGTGATTGGGCGAGCCCGATCGTGCCGGTGCTCAAGGCGGATGGGTCGGTCAGAATATGTGCCGATTACAAGGCCACCATCAATCGGATGTCACTCCAAGACCAGTACCTGCTACCGAGAGCGGAGGACCTCTTTGCGATGCTATCCGGTGGCAAACCTTTTTCAAAATTGGACCTGACCTCAGCTTACATGACCCAGGAGCTGGCGAGTGAGTCGAAGAAGCTGACCACCATCACGACACACAAGGGGTTGTTTGAGTATAACAGATGTCCATTCAGGATTCGTTCGGCCGCCACGATCTTTCAGCGAAATATGGAAAGCCTCCTCAAGTCGATTCCAAGGACGGTGGTTTTTCAAGATGACATCCTCGTCACGGGTCGCGATACTGAAGAACACCTCCACAACCTGGAAGAGGTGCTACGCAGACTGGACCAGGCAGGGCTGCAACTGAAAAAGGCGAAGTGCGTCTTCTTCGCTCCAGAGGTAGGATTCCTGGGGAGGAGGGTAGCAGCAGACGGGATCAGACCTACTGCATCCAAAACGGAAGCGATCTAGAGAGAACCCAGACCCCGTAACACGACGGAGCTGCGTTCATTCCAGGGGATCCTGAACTATTTTGGCAACTTCTTTCCCAAATAGAGCACGCCGTTAGAGCTGCTACACGTGCTCCTACGCAAAGGTCACGATTGGGTCTGGGGGGGACAGCAGGAAAGGGCTTTTGATAAGGCACGCAATTTGTTATGCTCCAACAAACTGTTTAACATTATATGACCCATGTAAGAAACTAGTTTTAACGTGTAATGCGTCGTCCTGTGGGGTTGATTGTGTGTTGCAGCATGTGAATGCCAATGGTCAGTTACAGCCGGTAGCTTATGCCTCCAGAAGTCTATCCCGGGCAGAAAGGGGCTACGGGATGGTAGAAAAGGAAGAGCTAGCATGTGTATATGCAGTAAAGAAAATGCACCAGTACCTGTTTGGCAGGAAATTTGAGCTGGAGACAGATCACAAACCCCTAACGTCCTTTTGGCCGACAACAAGGCCATAAATGAGAATGCATCGGCCCGCATACAGAAGTGGGCACCCGCCTATGACTACACAATTCGGCATAGATCGGGCACTGAAAACTGTGCCGATGCACTCAGCAGACTTCCACTAGCCACCACTGAGGGGGCTACCAAGCATGCTTCTGAGATGGTCATGGCTGTTGAAGCTTTCGACAGCGAAGGCTCACCTGTGACAGCCCATCAGATTGAAGTCTGGACAAATAAAGACCCACTACTGTCTTTAGTTAAGAAATGTGTCCTGAATGGGGACAGGGCAGCCACGTACGGGGCATGCCCTGAGGAGTTTGAACCGTTTCATAGACGCAAGGGTGAACTCTTGATTAAGGCTGATTGCCTACTGTGGGGAAACCGAGTAGTCATGCCTCAGATGGGCAGAGAGGTGTTTATCAGAGAACTTCACAATGAGGACCCGGGCATTGTCATGATGAAGGCAATTGCCAGGTCACACGTTTGGTGGCCAGCGATAGATGCAGACCTGGAACTTTGTGTTCGTAGGTGCAACACGTGTACTCATGTGGGCAACACACCCAGGTAAGCCCCCCTTAGCCCCTGGTCCTGGCCCACCAAGCCATGGTCACGCATCCATGTGGACTACACAGGTCCTTTTATGGGAAAAATGTTTTTGGTTGTAGTAGACGCCTACTCCAAATGGATTGAGTGTGCCCTTTTAAATTCAAGCACATCCTCTGCCACGGTAGAACGTCTACAGGCAATGTTCGCCACCCATGGTCCACCGGACGTCTTGGTCAGCGACAATGGCCCGTGCTTCACTAGCACTGAATTCCAGGACGTCATGGCAGGCAATAGAATCAACCATGTCAGAACGGCACTGTTCAAGCCGGTCTCAAACGGCCAGGCGGAACGAGTAGTGCAGATAATCAAACAGGGGATGCTGAGAATCCAAGGGGGTTCCCTGTTGGCCAATAGATCCCGACCACACTCGCTCACAGGGGTTCCACCCGCAGAGCTGCTAATGAAAAGGATGCTCAAAACCAGGTTATTCCTTATACACCCCACTATGAAAGAAATTGTTGAGAGCAGGTGTCAGTCACAATGTGACTACCATGACAAGAATGCGAGGGCGCGATGTATTGATGTCAATGACCCTGTTTTTGTCCTAAATTACGCTGCAAGGCCCAAATGGCTTGCAGGCACTGTGATTGCCAAAGAGGGGAATAGGGTTTTGGTGGTTAAACTTACCAATGGTCAAATCTGCCGCAAACACGTGGATCAAACTAAAAGGAGGTTCAGCAACCCCATAGAAGAAGCAGAGGAAGAACACGACATAGAGTTTACTCCACCACAGGTGACCAAACACCGGAACCAAGTGGAGGAGAGCCCAGTCACTGTGGGCAGTCTGGATAGGCCTGAGGCACCGCAAACAGCAGACACTCAGGCCAGCGCCCAACAACCGGAGCCCCAACTCAGGCGCACTACAAGGGAGTGTAAACCACCAGAGAGACTTAACGTGTGATCCCAATAAGACTTTGGGGGGGGGAGGTGATGTCATGTATTCAACTATCATTGTAACCCATGTATAAGCTGACCTAAGTTGTACAACTTGAGAACACTGACCACAGGGGTGAACTTGTGGGAGACACTCCTAACCTGGACTTTCTGGTGTAAAAGGGGAAGCTCCATCCACCAGCTGTCTTTTGAGGTCTTGGTAATAAAGGTAACTGGTCACAGAGTGATTTTCTCTCAAGTATGGACCTCGTATGCATTTATACTGTATAGTAAGGACATATTAAACCATCAACCCTTTAAGTATCCTTTGCCAGTCTATTCTAGCCAATTCACGCCTCATACCGTCGAAGTTACCTTTCGTTAAGTTCAGGACCCTAGTTTCCGAATTAACTGTGTCACTCTCCATCTTAATAAAGAATTCTACCATATTATGGTCACCCTTCCCAAAGGGGCCTCGCAAAACAAGATTGCTAATTAGTCCCTTCTCATTACACATCACCCAGTCTAGGATGGCCAGCTCTCTAGTTGGTTCCTCGACATATTGGTCGAGAAAAGCATCCCTGGTAAAAACTGAGAGACAGACTATTATCTGAATGGTGACAGATTAGGAAAAGGAGAGGTGCAAAGAGACCTGGGTGTCATGGTACATCAGTCATTGAAGGTTGGCATGCAGGTACAGCAGGCGGTTAAGAAAGCAAATGGCATGTTGGCCTTCATAGCGAGGGGATTTGAGTACAAGGGCAGGGAGGTGTTGCTACAATTGTACAGGGCCTTGGTGAGGCCACACCTGGAGTATTGTGTACAGTTTTGGTCTCCTAACCTGAGGAAGGACATTCTTGCTATTGAGGGAGTGCAGCGAAGGTTCACCAGACTGATTCCCGGGATGGCGGGACTGACCTATCAAGAAAGACTGGATCAACTGGGCTTGTATTCACTGGAGTTCAGAAGAATGAGAGGGGACCTCATAGAAACGTTTAAAATTCTGATGGGGTTAGACAGGTTAGATGCAGGAAGAATGTTCCCAATGTTGGGGAAGTCCAGAACCAGGGGACACAGTCTAAGGATAAGGGGGAAGCCATTTAGGACCGAGATGAGGAGGAATTTCTTCACCCAGAGAGTGGTGAACCTGTGGAATTCTCTACCACAGAAAGTTGTTGAGGCCAATTCACTAAATATATTCAAAAAGGAGTTAGATGAAGTCCTTACTACTAGGGGAATCAAGGGGTATGGTGAGAAAGCAGGAATGGGGTACTGAAGTTGCATGTTCAGCCATGAACTCATTGAATGGCGGTGCAGGCTAGAAGGGCCGAATGGCCTACTCCTGCACCTATTTTCTATGTTTCTAATACACTCCAGGAAATCCTCCTCCACCGCATTGCTACCAGTTTGGTTAGCCCAATCAATATGTCGATTAAAGTCACCCATGATAACTGCTGTACCTTTATTGCACACATCCCTTATTTCTTGTTTGATGCTGTCCCTAACCTCACTACAAATGTTTGGTGGTCTGTACACAACTCCCACTAGCGTTTTCTGCCCTTTGGAATTCCGCAGCTCCACCCATATCGATTCCACATCATCCAGGCTAATGTCTCTCCTTACTATTGCATTAATTTCCTCTTTAACCAGCAACGCCACCCCGCCTCCTTTTCCTTTCTGTCTATCCTTCCTAAATGTTGAATACCCCTGGATGTTGAGTTCCCAGCCTTGGTCACCCTGGAGCCATGTCTCCGTGATGCCAATTACATCATATCCGTTAACTGCTGTCTGCGCAGTTAATTCATCCACCTTATTTCGAATACTCCTCGCATTGAGGCACAGAACCTTCAGTCTTTTTAACTCACTTTGCCTCTTTAGAATTTTTCTGTAATGTGGCCCTTTTTGTTTTTTGCCTTCCACTTTTACTATTCTCCTTTCTATCTTTTGCTTCTGCCTCTATTTTATTTCCCTCTGTCTCCCTGCATAGGTTCCTATCTCCCTGCCATGTTAGTTTAACTCCTCCCCAACAGCACTCGCAAACACTCCCCCTAGGACATTGGTTCCCTCCTGCCCAGGTGCAGGCCGTCTGGTTTGTACTGGTCCCACCTCCCCCAGAACCAGTTCCAATGTCCCAGGAATTTGAATCCCTCCCTTTTGCACCACTCCTCAAGCCACGTATTCATCTGAGCTATCCTGCGATTCCTACTCTGACTCGCACGTGGCACTGGTAGCATAGAAACATAGAAAATAGGTGCAGGAGTAGGCCATTCGGCCCTTCTAGCCTGCACCGCCATTCAATGAGTTCATGGCTGAACATGCAACTTCAGTACCCCATTCCTGCTTTCTCACCATACCCCTTGATCCCCTTAGTAGTAAGGACTACATCTAACTCCTTTTTGAATATATTTAGTGAATTGGCCTCAACAACTTTCTGTGCTAGAGAATTCCACAGGTTCACCACTCTCTGGGTGAAGAAGTTTCTCCTCATCTCGGTCCTTAATGACTTACCCCTTATCCTCAGACTGTGACCCCTGGTTCTGGACTTCCCCAACATTGGGAACATTCTTCCTGCATCTAACCTGTCTAAACCCATCAGAATTTTAAACGTTTCTATGAGGTCCCCTCTCATTCTTCTGAACTCCAGTGAATACAAGCCCAGTTGATCCAGTCTTTCTTGATAGGTCAGTCCCGCCATCCCGGGAATCAGTCTGGTGAACCTTCGCTGCACTCCCTCAATAGCAAGAATGTCCTTCCTTAGGTTAGGAGACAAAAACTGTACACAATACTCCAGGTGTGGCCTCACCAATGCCCTGTACAACTGTAGCAATACCTCCCTGCCCCTGTACTCAAATCCCCTCGCTATGAAAGCCAACATGCCATTTGCTTTCTTAACCGCCTGCTGTACTTGCATGCCAACCTTCAATGACTGATGTACCATGACACCCAGGTCTCGTTGCACCTCCCCTTTTCCTAATCTGTCACCATTCAGATAATAGTCTGTCTCTCTGTTTTTACCACCAAAGTGGATAACCTCACATTTATCCACATTATACTTCATCTGCCATGCATTTGCCCACTCACCTAACCTATCCAAGTCGCTCTGCAGCTTCATAGCATCCTCCTCGCAGCTCACACTGCCACCTAACTTAGTGTCATCCGCAAATTTGGAGATACTACATTTAATCCCCTCGTCTAAATCATTAATGTACAGTGTAAACAGCTGGGGCCCCAGCACAGTACCTTGTGGTACCCCACTAGTCACCGCCTGCCATTCTGAAAAGTACCCATTTACTCCTACTCTTTGCTTCCTGTCTGACAACCAGTTCTCAATCCATGTCAGCACACTACCCCCAATCCCATGTGCTTTAACTTTGCACATTAATCTCTTGTGTGGGACCTTGTCGAAAGCCTTCTGAAAGTCCAAATATACCACATCAACTGGTTCTCCCTTGTCCACTCGACTGGAAACATCCTCAAAAAATTCTAGAAGATTTGTCAAGCATGATTTTCCTTTCACAAATCCATGCTGACTTGGACCTATCATGTCACTTCTTTCCAAATGCGCTGCTATAACATCCTTAATAATTGATTCCATCATCTTACCCACTACCGATGTCAGGCTGACCGGTCTATAATTCCCTGTTTTCTCTCTTCCCTCCTTTTTAAAAAAATGGGGTTACATTAGCTACCCTCCACTCGATAGGAACTGATCCAGAATCAATGGAATGTTGGAAAATGACTGTCAATCCCGAGATTACTACTTTTGAGGTCCTACTTTTTAATTTAGTTCCTAGCTCCCTAAATTTGTCTCGTAGGACCTCATCCTGTTTTTTTACCTATATCGTTGGTACCTATATGCACCACGACAACTGGCTGTTCACCCTCCCTTTTCAGAATGTCCTGCACACGCTCCAAGACATCCTTGACCCTTGCACCAGGGAGGTAACATACCATCCTGGAGTCTCGGTTGTGGCCGCAGAAACACCTATCTCTTCCCCTTACAATCGAATCACCTATCACTATAGTTCTCCCACTCTTTTTCCTGCCCTCCTGTGCAGCAGAGCCATCCACGGTGCCATGAACTTGGCTGCTGCTGCCCTCCCCTGATGAGTCATGCCCCCCCCAACAGTACCCAAAGCGGTGTATCTGTTTTGCAGGGGGATGACCACAGGGGACCCCTGCACTACCTTCCTTACACTGCTCTTCCTGCTGGTCACCCATTTACTATCTGGCTGTGTACCCTTTTCCTGCGGTAAGACCAACTCACTAAATGTGCTATTCACGTCATTCTCAGCATCGTGGATGCTCCAGAGTGAATCCCCCCACAGCTCCAATGCCGCAATGCGGTCCGTCAGGAGCTGGAGGTGGATACACTTCCCGCACACGTAGTAGTCAGGGACACCGGAAGCGTCTCTGACTTCCCACATAGCACAGGAGGAGCATAACACATGTCCGAGCTGTCCAGCCATGACTTAACCCTTAGATAAACTTAATTTGGCAACAATGCTAAATGTTACTTACTGATAAAGAAAAGAAAAAAGAAAAGCTACTCACCAATCACCAGCCAATCACTTACCCCCTTGGCTGTGACGTCACCTTTCAATTTCTTTCTACTTCTTTTTTGCATTCTCACCCTGCTGCAGCTGCACTGCTGGGCCTCTTGACCTACCGCTGGGCCTTTGTAGGCCTCTCGACCACGAACTCCCGCCTCCTCGAATGCCGCCGCCTCGCGACCTTCCGCTGGGCCTTTTGTAGGCCTCACGACCACGAACTCCTGCCTCCTCGACTGCCACCGCCTCTCAACCTCCCTCTGGGCCTTTTGTAGGCCTCTCGACCACGAACTCCTGCCTCCTCGACTGCCACCGTCTCTCGACCTCCCGCTGGGCCTTTTGTAGGCCTCTCGACCATGAACTCCCACCTCCTCGACTGCCACCGCCTCTCGACCTCCCGCTGGGCCTTTTGTAGGCCTCTCGACCATGAACTCCCACCTCCTCGACTGCCACCGCCTCTCGACCTCCCGCTGGGCCTTTTGTAGGCCTCTCGACCATGAACTCCTGCCTCCTCGACTGCCACCGCCTCTCGCCCTCCCGCTGGGCCTTTTGTAGGCCTCTCGACCATGAACTCCCGCCTCCTCGACTGCCGCCCTTGACCATCTCCCCTTGACATTAAACGGCATTACCATCGCCGAATCCCCCACCGTCAACATTCTGGGAGTCACCACTGACCAGAAACTTAACTGGACTAGCCACATAAATATTGTGGCAACAAGTGCAGGTCAGAGGCTGAGTATTCTGTGGCAAGTGTCTCACCTCCTGACTCCCCAAAGCCTTTCCACCATCTACAAGGCACAAGTCAGGAATGTGATGGAATACTCTCCACTTGCCTGGATGAGTGCAGCTCCAACAATACTCAAGCAGCTCGATATCATCCAAGGCAAAGCAATCCGCTTGATTGGCACCTCATCCACCACCTTAAACATTCACTCCCTCCACCACTGATGCATCGTGGCTGCAGTGTGTACCATCTACAAGATGCACAGCTGCAACTCACCAAGGCTTCTTCGGCAGCACCTCCCAAATCCGCGACCTCTACCAACTAGAAAGGCAAGCACAGCAGGCGCATGGGAACACCACCACGTCCAATCTCACCTCCAAGTCACACACCACCCTGACTTGGAAATATATCCATCATCTGTTATGTATTGTCCAGGTACATTAAATGTATAAGTACAATGGTGCGCCACAGAGGGCGCTGTGGTGGGAGATCTGAAAGTATCTGCAAGACAGAGTATAAAAGGCTGTCCACCACACCTGAGAGGCACTCTGGAGTTACACAATAAAGGACTAAGGTCACAGCAGTTACTACAACACCAAACCGTGTGGAGTCAGTGATTTGAGTGCTACAGACACCACGTCATCGTTCCTTCATTGCTGCTGGGTCAAAATCCTGGAACTCCCTCCCTAACAGCACTGTGGGAGTAGCTTCACCACATGGACTGCAGAGGTTCAAGCTGACGGCTCACCTTCTTGAGGGTAATTAGGGAAGGGCAATAAATGCTGATCTTGCCAGCAACACCCACATCCCCTGAATGAATAAATAAAACAAAATTGTCTCCCCTTACACACATCCAGCAACTGGATACAAAGCAGCATTGGAAGAGCCTCAGGAGCAGACCAAATTCAAATAAAAAACAAAAATAATAGGGGGAAAATATATTCAGCAGGTTTTTGATACAAACATAGATTTTTTCTTTCTCATTTCTTTAACTGCATCGAGAGGAACCATAGATGAGAGGCCGCAATAAAATGTTCAGAGAGAGGCCAGGAAAAAAAGCACGAGGCAAGCAAGCTGATAGTGGCTATTTCGTGTCATTTTTTGCAGATATCAAACTACCTTTGTCTTTTATAATTGTGAAACCTGCCCCTCAGCAGAAACGGGTCAGCTTCATGATGTCAAAAAAACTTCACAAACAAGACTCGAAGCAAATAACAGCAGACAAGCGTTCCAGGTAGAAAGGTAAACAAAGTAAGCAGAAATGACTCAAGCTCAATATAGAATGCATGGAATGCTCTTGCCTCAGCTGAGATGATGTTTGCTCCCTCTCAATCCCATACTTACCCATCGAGGCAAATGCACTTGAAGTCAATTTTTAAACTCACAGGGCAAGAGGAAGCAAACATCATCTCAGCTGAGGCAAGGGCATTCTATCATATGTCAGAGCCTGGACTCTCAACTACATGTCAGCTATTACCCTGTCAGCCTGGTTTGCTGCTTTTATTTTCAAACTAATTTTCAATGGTTTCTATTCCTCTTAGTTCTCTGAAATGCTTGGCAAGGTACAGCGACACACAGCACTTATATTCAAGAAACGGCTTTATCAACTCTCTTCCCACGAGGGAGTAAGATGAGGGTTCTTGTTTGTTTGTCTGCACCAAAACAACAGGAAACAAAATGAAGAATGACTCTATAAATTTTCAATTATAATCTTACAAATAAGCTTCCTTGAGGATAAGTTTCTCTCCTTTCAAAGTTGTTTATTTTTTTGCCTGACAACATTCAAGATGACATTTAACATATCAGGACATTTGCTCGTGCTTTGACTGTACAACTTGACACACAGCACTGCATATGATTGGCTTTTTACTGTTGCATGAATCTAGCAGGTAGCTGGAAGAAACTGCAGACTGCATAACCTGGGGGAGGTGTTGTGTTGTGGACAGGAAACAGGAGTGGGCCATAAAGTCTCTCAAGCCTGTTCCACCATTCAATTAAAATCATGGCTGATCTCCACCTCAACTCCATTTACCTGCCTTTGCCCTACATCCCTGGATAGCCTTCTTACCGAACAAAAATCTATCAATCTCAGCTTTGAATAAAGGATATTTCTGGATCTTTAACTAGGAAAAGAAAACTCAGGGGTCAAATTTCGGTTGTGTACGCTGCCTGTTACCACCGGCGGTCGGCAGCAATCGGGCGGCAAAGGCCTACCGTCGGTGGTAACAGGCAGTTAAGCGGCGTCCACACACCGGCTGAAATTGAGGCACCAAGAGGCAATGCTGCGCCGGCTAGCACCACCCGTGTGGTGACGTCATCCAGCGTACAACGCGTCTTTGGTGCCTCTGTCGCGATATTTACTTTGTATGGCTGCTGTAACGGCAGGCAGTCATACAGCCTGAAAAAAGTGGTGGTTAAAGAGCGGTTCCCGGGCGAAATCGCCCATAAAGGAAGGTAAGCTTTTCTCTTTATTTATTTCTGCATGTTTTCATTAGTTTTAAGAGTGGGAAAGCGTGTGTGTGGATCTAAGAAGTTTTAGTTATTTTTTTTTCTTCCCTTTTCTTCCTGTTTTTTTACCAAACAGCCTCCCAATGCAAAGGTCAGTCGGCCTCCTGAGCTCCCGCCCGAGGATGAGTGAGCACGCCACTTTTTAATGCTGCTCTCTCATCCTTGGGCGTAAAAACTGAATTTGGCAGTTAGAGTCTGCACCTAATGCCTGGCGGTAAAATCAGCACTCAAAAGCAACAGTGCTGGAAATACACATCGGATGAATTCACAGCTGAATGAAAAAGATAGGTTAATGTTCAGGACACTCTTCATCGGATATCAACTATACATTTTGCTATCTTGGGGGATATTTGTATGGAACCTTGGTCAGACTCTGTCATGTATGTAACCATCATGCAACAATAATCTTCATGTAACTGTAACCTTCATGCAACTCCTGTACATTGTACTTATACCCTAGAACTGCACACCCTGACCACAGGAGGTGAACTTGCGGGAGACACTCCTCACCTGGGTTTCCAGGTATAAAAGGGGAGGTCCCACCCAGGGTCAGCACTCCTTGGTCCTGGGAATAAAGGTTAAGGTCACGTAGTGACTGTGTCTGCAGTATATGCCTCGTGTGAGTTTGTAGTATGGTGCAGGGACACCACATTTGGCGATGAGAAATGGGAATCACTGAACCACGAGGATGGCCACCGGTAGCAAAGAGGAATGTTACTGTGTGGGTGAGGACTGGGACGACCTTGTGGAAAGACTCCCGCAGAACTTTGTCATGAAGGACTGGGTGGGAGCGACAGCGGCTGACAAGCGGAGGACGCATCTACTGACCAGCTGCAGACCACAGACGTTTGCGCTGATGAAAGACCTGCTCGCATCCCAAAAGTCAGCGGACAAGTCCTTTAAAGAGCTCAGCCAGCTGATCAGTGAGCATCTCAAGCTGGCGAGTAGCGTACACATGGCCTGGCACCAGTTCTACACACACCGGCGTCGGGAGGGACAATACATCTCGGACTTCATTGCAGACCTGCGGCGCTTGGTCAGTCTCTGTAAGTTCACAGGCGCCTGCAGGGGGGAGATGTTAAGGGACTTTTTCATTGAGGGCATTAATCATGCCGGGATTTTCAGGAAGCTCATAGAGGCCAAGGACTTGACTTTAGAAGGGGTGGCGTTGATAGCTTAGACCTTCATGGCAGGGGAAGAGGAGATGAAACTAATTTACGCGCACAGCCCTGGTCCCAACGTGGCGATGGACCAGGGAGTTAACATTGTGAACGCGGCTAGGGACCCCGCAGGCAGGCAAGGGCATTTCGAAACCACCCGGGCAGCAACAGACTCTAGGGTGGGCCCGCAACAGGGACAATGGAAAGGGGATCGGAAATTCATACCATCACGAGGAACAATGCGTCCCGCGATGGGACCATTAACACCCACCATCAGAGTGCCTAGAAACAATCAAATGGGCAATCAGAGAGGAATGCCTGGTAACAGTCCCTTTGTTAACAACAATCTCAGCTCATGCTGGAGATGCGGGGTTAGACATACTGCAAAAAGCTGCAGGTTCCAGCAATATACCTGTAGGATTTGTAACGTCAGTGGACACTTGGCCAGGATGTGCAAAAAGGCTGTGGCGAGGCTAATCTGTGAGACAGAGGAACCAGACGAGGGGTCTGCAATGCAGGATGATGCCTGGAGAAAAGCCATGGATGCTGAAGTTCAGCAGGTTCACGTGGCTGACGTCCACAGCTTATACACTAAAACGCCACCCATGATGATGAAAGTTTTATTGAATGGCATCCAGGTGCGCATGGAGCTGGATACGGGAGCTAGCCAGTCACTTATGAGTGCCCAAAAATTTGAGAGACTATGGCCACAAAGAGGTAGCAGGCCCAAACTGGAACGCATTGACACGCAGCTACGGACGTACACCAAGGAGATCATCCCAGTGCTGGGCAGTGCAAACTTGGTGGTAACACATAATGGATCACAGAACCGGCTGCCACTCTGGATCGTCCCGGGAAATGGCCCCGCGCTCTTGGGGAGGAGTTGGCTAGCTGAGATGAATTGGAAATGAGGGGATGTGCATGCCATTTCATCTGTGGAGTGAAGTTCATGCGCACAGGTCCTACAAAAATTCGGATCACTGTTTCAACCCGGTGTCGGAACATTCAAGGGCACTAACGTAGTGATACACATTACTCCGGACGCCAGACCAGTGCATCATGGTGCCGTATGTGATGCGTGAGAAAATTGAAAGTGAATTGGACAGGCTGCTCAGAGAGGGCATAATTTCGGCCGTTGAATTCAGCGACTGGGCAAGTCCCATTGTTCCTGTCCTTAAAGCAGATGGCTCGGTCAGGATTTGTGACAAGTACAAAGCCACCATCAACCGAGAATCACTGCAAGATCAATACCCGTTCCCGAGAGCGGAGGACCTTTTTGGCAGGTGGCAAGCTGTTCACAAAGCTGGACCTCACTTTGGCCTACATGACTCAGGAACTGGCTGAAGAATCCAAGCTTCTGACGACCATCATGACGCACAAGGGATTATTTATCTACAACAGGTGTCCGTTTGGCATTCGTTCGGCGGCAGTTATCTTTCAGCGGAACATGGAAAGCTTGTTCAAATCCATTCCTGGAACAATCGTATTCCAAGACGACATCCTTATAATGGGTTGAGACACCGAGGAACACCTCCACAGCCTGGAGGAGGTGCTACGCTGACTGGACCGGGTAGGCTTGCGACTGAAAAAGGCCAAGTGTGTGTTTTTGGCCCCAGAGGTCGAGTTTTTGGGCAGCAGGGTTGCCGCAGACGGGATCCGGGCCACTGAATCAAAAACCGAGGCAATCCGCCGGGCGCCCAGGCCCGGCAACACGTCGGAGTTGCGATCATTCCTGGGACTTTTGAACTATTTCGGGAACTTTCTGCCGAACTTAAGCACATTGTTGGAGTCATTACACTTCCTCCTGCGTAAAGGTTGTGACTGGCTTTGTGGGGACTGTCAAGAATGGGCTTTCTAACCTGCTGTGTTCTAACAAACTGTTGACTTTGTATGACCCCTGTAAAAAACTGGTTTTAACGTGCGATGCATCGTCCTACGGGGTTGGGTGTGTGTTGCAGCAGGGTAATGACGACGGCCGACTCCAACCGGTGGCTTATGCCTCAAGGTCACTCTCCCAGGCAGAGCGTGGATACGGCATGTTCGAAAAGGAAGCACTCGCTTGTGTTTACAGTGTGAAAAAGATGCACTAGTACCTTTTCGGTAGACGGTTCAAGCTAGAGACGGACCACAAGCCATTAACATCCCTGTTGTCCGACAGCAAGGCTGTCAATGCCAATGCGTCAGCTCACATACAGTGATGGGCTCTCACGCTGGCTGTGTATGACTACACCATATGGCATCGACCAGGCACCGAAAATTGCGCTGACGCGCTCAGCAGGCACCCACTGGCCAGCACCGAAGGGGCAGTGGAGCAAAGCGCTGAGATGGTCATGGTCATTGAGGCTTTTGACACCGCAAGCTCCCCCATCACAGCCCGCCAGATCAAAATCTGGACCAACAGAGATCCCCTCCTATCCATGAAAAAGAAATGCGTCCTGACTGAGGATTGGGCGCCCGCACACAGGGCATGCCCCGAGGAGGTCAGACCGTTTCAGAGACGGATGGATGAACTCCCCATCCAAGCCGACTGCCTGCTATGGGGCAGCCGGGTAGTCATGCCCCAGAAAGGCAGGGACGTGTTCATCAGGGAACTCCACAGCGAGCACCCTGGCATAGTGTTAATGAAGGCCATTGCCCGGTCACATGTATGGTGGCCAGGGATTGACTCAGACTTGGAACACTTGGTTCGCGGGTGCCCGATGTGTGCCCAGCTGGGCAATGTCCCCAGGGAGGCCCTACTCAGCCCGTGGCCCTGGCCCACCAGGCCATGGTCACATATTCACGTAGACTATGCGGGCCGGTTCATGGGGAAAATGTTCTTGATCGTTGTCGGTGCATACTCGAAATGGATCGAGTGCATCATATTAAACTCGTTCACGATATCCATCACTGTGGAGAGTCTGCATACGGTTTTCACAACCCACGGCTTGCCGGACATCCTGGTCAGCGACAATGGCCCGTGTTTCACCAGGAGTTTATGTCGGGCAATGGTATCAAACACGTCCGGACAGCGCATTTCAAGCCGGCTTCCAATGGCCAGGCGGAACGTGCGGTCCAAGTCATAAAACAGGGCATGCTACGCATCCAAGGACCCTCCCTTCAGTACCGCCTATCGCGCCTCTTGCTGGCCTACAGGTCCCGCCCGCACTCGCTCATGGGAGTCCCGCCAGCAGAACTCCTCATGAAATGCACGCTTAAAACGCGGCTGTCCCTTATTCACCCAGCCCTGGCAGACATTGTTGAGGGCAAGTGCCAGTCTCAAACCGAGTTCCATGATCGAAACTCAAGGGGGACGTATATAGAAATGGATGACCCGGTATTTGTTCTTAACCATGCTTTGGGACCCAAGTGGCTTGAGGGCACAGTAATTGGCAAAGAAGGGAATAGGGTCACAGTGGTCAGACTCAACAATGGGCCGACATGCCGCAAACACTTGGACCAAGTAAAGAAAAGGTTCAGCATAGACACAGAGGAACCTGAAGAAGAGCATGAGATGTTACCCACACCACTGCAAGTGGACGAGCAACGAGGACAATCCACAATATGCACACTCCCTGCAGCCAGCCCGGACAGGCCGGAATCACCTCAGGTGACAGAGACGCATGCCTAGGCTCAGCCACCAGAGCCACAACTGCGGCGCTCCACGAGAGAGCGCCAACCACCTGAAAGACTTAACCTTTGACACAAAAAGACATAAGGGGGGAGGTGATGTCATGTATGTAACCATCATGCAACGGTAATCTTCATGTAACTGTAACCTTCATGCAACTCCTGTACACTGTACTTATACCCTAGAAATGCACACCCTGACCACAGGGGGTGAACTTGTGGGAGACACTCCTCACCTGGGTTTCCAGGTATAAAAGGGGAGGTCACCCAGGGTCAGCACTCTTTGGTCCTGGGAATAAAGGTTAAGGTCCCGTAGTGACCATGTCTGCAGTACATGCCTCGTGTGAGTTTGTAGTATGGTGCAGGGACACCACAGTCTCCATCCGGAGTACTGCGTTCAGCTTTTGGCACCACACCTCAGGAAGCATATATTGCCCTTGCAGAGGTACAGCGCTGATTCGCAAGGATGATACCGGGGCTTAAAGAGTTAGATTATGAGGATAGGTTGCATAAAACTATTATTTCCTTGAGTTTAGAAGGTTGAGGGGTCATGAAATTGAGTTTATTAAAATGATAAAAGCATTCAACAGAGTGGATACAGAGAAGCGGTTTTGTCTCGTGGAGGAATCCAGCAAAAGGGGAAACAAGCTTAAAATTAGAGCTGGTCCACTTAGGAGTGAAATCAGGATGCACTTTTTCCACACAAAGGTAAAGGAAATCTGGAAGTCTCGCTCCCGAAAGGCTGTAGTGCTGGGTCAATTGAAATTTTCAAGACTCACAGTATTGTTGGGTTACCTAACAAAAATGTACCAATCTCAGTTTTGAATTTTTGGATATGATGGTTAACTAGGAAAAAATAATGATATGTCCTTACTATACAGTATAAATGCACACGAGGCCCATACTTGAGAGAAGGTCAGTCTGTGACCAGTTACCTTTATTACCAAGACCTCAAGTGATGAAGGTGGGTGGAGCTTCCCCTTTTATACCTGAAAGTCCAGGTTAGGAGTGTCTCCCACAAGTTCACCCCCTTGTGGTCAATGTTCTCAAGGTGTACAACTTAGGTCAGCTTATACATGAGTTACAATGATAGTTGAATACATGACATCACCTCCCCCCCAAAGTCTTATTGGGATCACACGTTAAGTCTCTCTGGTGGTTTACGCTCTCTTGTAGAGCGCCTGAGTTGGGGCTCCGGTTGTTGGGCGCTGGCCTAAGTGTCTGCTGTTTGCGGTGCCTCAGGCCTGTCCGGACTGCCCACAGCGACTGGGCTCTCCTCCACTTGGTTCCGGTGTTCGGTCACCTGTGGTGGAGTAAACTTTACGTCGTGTTCTTCCTCTGCTTCTTCTATGGGGTTGCTGAACCTCCTTTTAGTTTGATCCACGTGTTTGTGGCAGATTTGTCCATTGGTAAGTTTAACTACCAAAACCCTGTTCCCCTCTTTGGCAATCACAGTGCCTGCAAGCCATTTGGGCCCTGCAGCGTAATTAAGGACAAAAACAGGGTCATTGCCATCAATACATCGCGCCCTCGCATTCCTGTCATGGTAGTCACATTGTGACTGTCGCCTGCTCTCAATAATTTCTTTCATGGTGGGCTGCATAAGGGATAACCTGGTTTTGAGCATCCTTTTCATTAGCAGCTCTGGGAGTGGAACCCCTGTGAGCGAGTGTGGTTGGGATCTATTGGCCAACAGGAGGCGTGATAAGCGGCTTTGTAGGGAACCCCCTTGGATTCTGAGCATCCCTGTTTGATTATCTGCACTGCTCGTTCCACCTGGCCGTTTGAGGCCGGCTTGAACGGTGCCGTTCTGACATGGGTGATTCCATTGACTGCTTTGAAGTCTTGGAATTCAGTGCTTGTGAAGCATGGGCCATTGTCGCTGATCAAGACATCCGGTAGACCATGGGCAGCGAACATTGCCCGTACACTTTCTACCGTGGCAGAGGATGTGCTTGAATTTAAAATGGCACAATCAATCCATTTGGAGTAGGCGTCTACTACAACCAAAAACATTTTTCCCATGAAAGGACCTGCGTCGTCCACATGGATGCGTGACCATGGCTTGGCGGGCCATGACCAGGGGCTAGGGGTGGCTTCCCTGGGTGCGTTGCCCAGCTGAGCACACGTGTTGCACCTGCGAACACAAAGTTTCAGATCTGCATCTGTCCCTGGCCACCAAACGTGTGACCTGCAATTGCCTTCATCATGACAATGTCCAGGTGCTCATTGTGAAGTTCTCTGATAAACACCTCTCTGCTCATCTGGGGCATGACTACTCGGTTTCCCCACAGTAGGCAATTGGCCTGAATCGAGAGTTCATCCTTGCGCCTGAATCGAGAGTTCATCCTTGCGCCTATGAAACGGTTTAAAGTCCTCAGGGCATGCCCCGTACATGGCTGCCCAGTCCCCATTCAGGACACATTTCTTAACTAAAGACAGTAGTGGGTCTTTATTTGTCCAGACTTTAATCTGACAGGCTGTCACAGGTGAGCCTTCGCTTTCGAAAGCTTCAACAGCCATGACTATCTCGGCATCATGCTGAGTTGCCCCCTCAGTGGTGGCTAGTGGGAGCCTGCTGAGTGCATGGGTGCAGTTTTCAATGCCTGTTCTGTGCCGAATTGTGTAGTCATAGGCGGCTAATGTGAGTGCCCACCTCTGTATGCGGGCCGATGCATTCGCATTTATGGCCTTGTTGTCAGCCAAAACGGACATTAGGGGTTTGTGATCTGTCTCCAGCTCAAATTTCCTGCCAAACAGGTAGTTTACAAAGAGGGGAATAGGGTTTTGGTAGTTAAACTTACCAATGGACAAATCTACCGCAAACACGTGGATCAAACTAAAAGGAGGTTCAGCAACCCCATAGAAGAAGCAGAGGAAAAACACGACATAGAGTTTACTCCACCATAGGTGACCGAACACCGGAATCAAGTGGAGGAGAGTCCTGCGTTTGTCGGCCGAATCCTGTCCCAACCATTCCTTAGTGACAAAACTTTGCTGTAGTCTCTCAATAAAGTCGTCCCAATCATCACCAACACAGTACCTCTCTTCTGTGCTGCTAATGGCCATGCTCGCGTGTTTTAAATCCCATCTTCGTCGCCAATGATATGTCCTTACTATACAGTATAAATGCACACGAGGCCCACACTTGAGAGAAGATCACTCTGACCAGATACCTTTATTACCAAGACCTCAAGTGATGAAGGTGGGTGGAGCTTCCCCTTTTATACCTGAAAGTCCAGGTTAGGAGTGTCTCCCACAAGTTCACCCCCTTGTGGTCAATGTTCTCAAGGTGTACAACTTAGGTCAGCTTATACATGGGTTACAATGATAGTTGAATACATGACAGATAACTCGGGGAGATGATGTGAACAGATTTACTTTGTGAAGGAAAGACAATGAAAATGTCAACAAGGAACAGCTGAGACAGAAGGTTGTGGGCATTGAAAGGTTTGTCTCAACATGTTTATCTTTAATCATTATTTGCAAAAGTTGTAGTGTTTGCAGGCACTCTAGTAATGACTCCATGAGGTAAGGTATTGCACTTGAACTGTTGTGACCTGAGTCCATTTATTGCAGCTCCTGAATGAGGTTACAGTATGGTGGGCTCCCTTTTATACCTGGTTACCTGCGGTGTACGGGTGACCTCTAGGTCTCCACCTGCTGCACCCGCTGGTGGTACAGGCATATTGTATACAGTGCAAAGATGCATTCATTGGTCTTATATAACTGTACATTGAGTGTACAGGATATATACATACACAACAAAAGTCATATTGTAAAGCCACTCCCCTTCCCAAATGATCCAATCATCTACAACTGTTTGCCCAATGAGGGCCCTGGTTCTACATTACTTTGAAATGGAAAGATGGTATTGTTGGTATAATGCAATGATGAAATCAAATGACTGAAAGGCTGTCTTCATATAAACCTATCTCATGATTTTAAGATATGCCTTTTCGTATTTGTTCTCTGGGAAACAAGACATTTTTTTTCAAGGAGAAGGAAGGATGGCAGGCATGCTACTCACAGGTCTGGGCTACGTAGCTCAATCATGCTGTTAACACCTCTGCACAAACTACGCACCCCAACAGTGACTACATTTCAATTGGCTGTAAGGTGCTTTATGATGTCCTGCGATCATGAAAGCTGCTAAATAAATGCAAGTTCTTTCTTTCTATCTCTTTACAATATCAGTATAGAGACCAAGAGGAAATGGTTCCATAAGTGGCTTCCCTCTGTGCTGGAGCCAAGGCAACAAGTTATTGATTTTAATCAGCCAACAGTAGGTTAAAACTGTAACCTTAGTGTTCTCCGGTACCCTTCCTAGAATAATCAGAACCGTGCTAGCAATAGCTAGCTGCCTACTTATGACTACTTTCTGAGCAAAACAATGTTATAACATCCTTGACCACGTGAGAATCTATCAGAATGGTTTGGACCTCACCTTGATAGCCAAAAGCCGAAGGTCACTATAAGGCCTGATTGAAAAGATAAAAGAGTGGATTTTAAATCTGAACAGGTGGGATCTACTCAGACAAGTTCACTTCCCATTATCAACAGCAGCAGGAAGCATTCAGCGATTTTAACCATTGGACTTCATTTAATTGCCGCCGGTCCCCTTCCCGCCCAGAATGGGCAGATAGAGGGCAGCTGCCAGTAAGGTTAGATCGGGCTGCCCTTCACCACCTAGCAGCCTTTCCAGTTAAGTGGCAAGGATGGGGTTTTGAGAATATTTCATGGGAGGGAAGGCATTCCTGTTCATCCCAGCCCAACTAAGGAACAGTTTCCACTTACCTCTTGTCCCTTCCTGGCATCATCTGACCAGGTCACCTGGCGGGAAATGCTGAGGTTGCTTCCCCATTCAGGCCTGTATTAAAATGCAACTGAGGTTTCTGTTGATGTCGTAGGATCCTGGCATGCATAGATTCATGAAGTTCCCGCCTGATTTAAACTGGCGCCTCAGCTGCCTACAGAACCCTGCATGGTTAGGATCGCAGGCGGCACAAACCGGGCAACCTCCAAACAGGTAAGGAACCCCTTCGGTTTCACCCATCTTTCCATCAGGTGGGTAGTGTTGAAATCCACTCTAATGTCTGACGGATTTTTTTTATATCAGTGGTTACAAGATGCAATATTAAGAATGCTTCAGTCTGAACAACACAAGACGCTTTTGCATTTACGGAATTAGGCACTCAAAAGTATTCATCTAGCCCAACATATTCCACCCCGTGCTTTGTAACAAATGCATCCATTCCGCAGTTTTAGTATCATATTTGTGACAGATGCCGTCAGCATGTTGAGTGAAATAGGAGTATCAGAAAGGTTATTTATAACACATGGTGGATGTGCAATTTACACCATGTACTATACATCTGAACTGTTTGAAATAGAATAGTGCTATATCTTTCATTTATTACAGCGAGCCCCCTGATTGATATATCTTAAGCACAGGATAATATTCTAAGCATATGTTTTAGCAACAAAACAGCAATCTCACACAAAAGTCAGTGGCACCTAGCAAAGATGGTAACATGTTTTCCCTAGGATTAATATTATTCCCGATTTCTTATTGTCTTGCTCTAAGTCTTTTTCCATGCCTTGCATCATTTGCCAGACAAGACGTCAGCACTTGCTGGCCAGACCTCCAGCAATCCCACTCTTGAGATGGCCACTAGGAGTGGCACAGGGTAACTCAGCAACTCGAACTGATGGCATAGCCAAGAACATGCATTCGATATGTTAAGAACGTGTGGTGTTAGCCACATCCTTGTACCCCAGTATGTCAGAGCATCAACATCTTGCAATAACTTGCGACTTGGAATTTTCAGGAATAAACATAATGTACATCAACATTATGTGGATGGAGCTTTAAAACTTTGATTTACACTAAAGAAATTTCCAAAATGTACAATTACTCAAGACAGCAATATCCAGGACAAAGCAGTCCGCTTGACTGCAACCCATCCACCAGCTTAAAACATCCACTCCCTCCACCACTGACGTACCATGGCTGCAATGTGTACCATCTACAAGATGCACTGCAGAAAGTCTTCGACAGCACCTCCCAAACCTGCGACCTCCGCCGTCTAGAAGGACAAGGGCAGCAGGTGTGTAGAAACACTGTCACCTCCAAATCACACACCATCCCAATTTGGACATACATTGTTGTTCCTTCATCTTCATGGAGTCAAAATCCTGGAACTCCCTATCTAACAGGACTGCAGGAGTACCTTCACTATATGGACTACAGTGATTGAAGAAGAAGGCCCACTGCTACCTTTTCAAAAGCAACTAAAGATAGATAATAAATGCTGGCCTTGTCAGTGACACCCATATCCTGAGAATTAATGTAAAAAAAAATCTACAGTCAAGTTTATGCTACTGGGTACATTTTATGAATTTACATCAGAAGAGCATTTTGGGAATATGGATGCAGAGGTCAGTAGGGCCTACAGAATTTAACCCTTAATAATGGACGGGCAATCCTGTGGAGCCCACTGATCTCTGGGCCTGAATTCTTTATAAATGCTCTCGGGAGTGAAGGTCTGTACCAGCAGCACAAATTCAATAAAGTATACTCTCACATTTTATTTATATTGCAAAGGATCTGAAAAGGTACAATTCATCAGTTTACTGAATCGGAAATGTCAGGAGTTTGTTTTTATATCATGTAAAAGTGATTTCAACATATTTTCTTATCCTCTCTGTTTTCGACATTTGCAGAGGAGGAAGATTCTCAAGGATACACAACTTTCTGACAAGGAAGGCAAACACGGATCAACTGGCTGCTTGTCTGCTGGGGCCTCAGTTGAGACTAGTTGGACCATCTTGCAGTTTGCAAGGCGGAAAAAACAAACTCAATTCCGCAACACTGTGCAGACCTTTTTAGTCCTGTCATGCTTCCTGACATATTGATCGATGAAAGCCTGAAAAGATTGCTACTAAGTGCAAGATATTGGAAGGACAGCACAGGTTAATAAAAAGGGTATGCACAGTGAAACCTCCAATATTCGAGGTTGCTTTCCCAACTGCACCAAGCTGCCAGCCTAAGATAAATGACGGCTTAATCTAAGTTCACTTGAAGTGCACCAAATCATTACCTGTGTTGATTAGATGCACTTAATTTCAGCAGATTTTATCCCCTTTCTGTTATCTTGTTATCTATGTGTTGGTTGCCTAGAAAATAGACTAATTAAGTAGGCTAAGGTAATGTGAAGCATTCTCTCCAAGCAGATTATTTGGTTATTTCAATAGCACAACTTTAATACTTTCATTAATTATTGGTGAGTTTGGGTTAAGTAATTTTACTGGCCCAAGAAAGTTGAAAGTTTGTTGGAGCAAGAAGTGTATAATAACACTTGAATTGTTATTAGTTGAATTGTAAAGTTTGCCATCAGGCACTGTATTAGGCATACTAAGTGCCCACCTGACTCAGGCGGGAGCTCCATACATGTATACAAATCAGGGCCCTGTTACATCAATAGCCCAACACCAACTTAATCTAGAAGCACCCGCAGTGATCAACCTGGTAACTATAACCAGGTTTGAAGGCCAAAGAGACCTTTCCAGGTAAGTTTAAAACCTTTGTTTGTGGGGCCAGTGAGGAGTGCTCTTTTGGCCCCATAAGAGAAGTGTAGGATTCCCCCTGCCTGGACTCAGCCCCTTCCTATAATGCTGACCGCACCGGAACCCCAGTCATCCTCCAACCGCCCGCCCCAGTCTACCCATGTACCTTGGGCCCTGGTGGGCAACTTCCAAGCCACCTGATTTTAACCCCTCGCTCAACCCTATCCTGCCTGTTGGAGGGGGTTAAAATTGAGGCCTATGTCTCAGTTATACACTTACCAACTGGACCACAAGAGTACAGATATAAAATTTGCTTATTTGGAATAATTGGATAAAATAAATGTTCTATTCATTACAAGAATGAAGGGTTGCTTGGTCATACTCAGAAATTTTTGACAGATGAGGTATTCTTACTACATCATCAATTGATAACACTCCTGGCAAGTGGAAACTGGGTCAATCTTCCAACTAACCTAGAATGACAGTTTGAGATAAATGGGTGCTTAGTCTGAATTCGGCTAAGTGCACTGAATCATTACTTGCACTGATTACATAGACTTCATCGAAACAGATATTCCCTTTCGGTTATCCTGGAGCTATGTGTTACTTGTCTAAGACAGAACTGATTAATTAAGCTGCACCTGAGAATTCTCTCCACAGAGGAGAACTGAAAAAGGAAGTAAGAGCAGCAAAGAGAAAGTATGAGAATAGATTAGCGAGTAACATAAATGGGAACTCAAAAGTCTTCAATAAACATATAAATAGTAAATGAGCAGTCAAAGCAAGAGTGGGACCAATGGGGAACCAAAAAAGAGATCTTCTTGTGGGGCAGAGGGCATGGCTGAGGTACTATATGAGTATTTTGCATCTGCCTTCACTAAAGTGGAGGAGGCCGCCAATGTTACAGCAAAGGAAGAAGTAGTAGAGAAATTGGATCAGATATAAATAGATAAAGAGAAGGTACTTAAAAAGGTGGCAGCGCTCAAAGTAGAAAAGTCACCCGGTCCAAATGGAATGCAACCTACGTTGCTGAGGGAAGTAAGAGCGGAAATAGCAGAGGCTCTGGCCACAATCCTCCAATCCTCTTTAGAAATGTCAGTGGTATCAGAGGACTGGAAGATTGCAATATTCAAAAAAGGGCCGAGGGATAAATCCAGTGTCTACAGGCCAGTCAGCTTAACATCAGTAGTGAGGAACTTAGAGACAACAATCTGAGACAAAATTAATTGTTACTTGGAAAAATATGGGTTAATAAATGATAGTCAGCATGAATTTGTTAGTGGCAAATTGTGTTTGATTAACTTAATTGAGTTCTTTGATGAAGTAATGGAGAGGGATGATGAAGGTAGTGCAACTGATGTTGTGCAGATGGATTTTTGAAAGGCGTTTGATAATGTACCACATAATAGACTTGTTAGGAAAATTGAAACCCATGTGAATAAATGGGAAGTGGCACCGTGGATACGAAATTGGCAATGGGACAGAAAGAGAGTAGTGGTGAATGGTGTTTTCTAGGTGGGAGGGAAATATACAGTGGTGTCCGCCAGGGATCTATATTAGGACAACAGCTCTTTTTGACACATAGTAATGACCTGGATTTTGGTATACAGGACATAATTTCAAAGTTTGCAGAGGAAATTAAATTCAGAAATGTAGTAAATAGTGAGGAGGATAGTAACAGATGTCAGGGGGAGACAGACAGACTGATGAAATGGACAGACACATGGCAGATGAAATTCAACAAACATTGATACATTTTTTAGGAAGAATGAGGAAAGGCAATAAAAATGAAATTCTAAAATTTTAAAGAGATGCAGGAACAGAGAGATCTGCAGGTGTACATACACAAATCTTTGAAGATGGAAGGACAAATTGAGGAGGCTGCTAAAAGAAGCATAAGGGATTAAGAAAACAGACATTGAGTACCAAAACAAGGAAGTTATGCTAATTCTTTATCAATCACCGGTTAGATGGAATATTATGTCAAATTTTTGGCACCAAACATTAGGATGGATGTCAGGACCTTAGAGACTGTGCAGAGGAGGTTTACTAGAATTTTACCAGGACTGAGGGACTTCAGTTATGTGTAGAGACTAGTAACAGGGGTTGTTCTCTTTACAACAGAGAATCATAGAAATTTACAGCACGGAAGGAGGACATTTCGGTCGGCCGACCAAGAGCTTTCCAACCTTAGATTAATTCAGAAGATTAAGAGGAGATTTTATAGAAGTGTGCAAAATCATGAAGGGTTTAATAGAGTAAATAAGGAGAAACTGTTTCAAGTGGCATAAGGGTCAATAATGAAAGGACACAGATATAACGGCATGTAATTTGCGGTCAGTGCGATTGCTGCTAACCTCAAAGAAAGCTGCCCACAGTGATCTCGCGATCTCTGAGGCGAGAAATTTAGCTTCTTTGACGTGAAATTGATTGTTGGGTTGTCAACAGCATATCCCCAGTGCAATGCAGCAGTGATGTCATTCAGCCATCTAAGTAGCCAATCATGTTGAAGGATTCTCACAGAGCAAACCAGGAAATAAAAGTCACTGATTATCTGCACTTTTAAAAAATGTTACAGAGACCGAAATAAAGATTGGAACTTATGGGAATAAGGTAGAAGCTGAAATATCGTGAGCAAACTTAATTTTTTTTTAAATCAAATAATTTTTATCATAATGGAGAAATTTGACATTACACAAATATAAAATTGTTTTTTTCAGGACCAGAACGATTGTTTAGCAGTCAGTAAGCTGTTAAAACTGCAGTTGTTTATTTCAACAAGGTTTAACATTTAATGGGGTGTTTAACAGCGATATTAGTACGGAAAAGCTTAAGTTTTCATCAGTTTCACTGATTGCTGGCTATAGAAACATAGAAATCTACAGTGCAGAAGGAGGCCATTTCGGCCCATCATGTCTGCACCGGCCAACAAAGAGCCACATGGCCCCCAGTCAGCAGCCCTGAAGGTTACATATAAACCTATGAACAATGAACTATGGCAGACAGGTAAAGAGCACCCAGCCCAAACAGTCTGCCCCACACAACTGCGACACCCCTTGCACCGCAATATTCTACACTCCACCCCAACCAGAGCCATGTAATCTCCTGGGAAAAGCAAAAAAAACAGATAAAAACCCAGGCCAATTAGGGATAAAAATCTGGGAAAATTCCTCTCCGACCCATCCAGGTGATCGAAACTAGTCCAGGAGATCGCCCTGGCCATATTCAATTCCCTGCAGTATTTACCATTGTATCTGTGCCAGCCAACAAGAGGTTATCCAGTCTAATCCCACATACCAGCTCTAGGTGCGTAACCCTGCAGGTTACGGAACTTCAAGTGCCCATCCAAGCACCTTTTAAATGTGGTAAGGGTTTTTGCCTCTACTACCCTTCCAGGCAGTGAGTTCCAGACCCCCACAACCTTCTGCATGAAGAAGCTTCCCCTCAAATCTTCTCTAAACCTTCCACCAACCACTTTAAAACTATGCCCACTCGTAATTGACCCCACCACCAAGGGAAATAGGCCCTTACTATCCACTATGTCCAGGCCCCTCAATATTTTGTACACCTCAATGAGGTCTCCTCTGTTCCAATGAGAACAAACCCAATCTGTCCTCACAACTAAGATTCTCCATTCCAGGCAGCATCCGAGTAAATCTCCTCTGCACCCTCTCTAGTGCAATCACCGTCCTTCCTATAGTACAGCGACCAGAACTGCATGCAGTATTCCAGCTGTGGCCTAACCAGAGTTTATACAATTTAAGCATAACCTCCCTGCTCCTGTATTCTATGCCTCGGCCAATAAAGGCAAGCATTCCGTATGCCTTCTTAATCACCTTATCCATCTGGCCTGCTACTTTCAGGGATCTGTGGCCAAGCACTCCAAGGTCCCTTTGTTCATCTACGCTTCTAAGTGGCCTACCATTTAATGTGTATACCTTTTCCTTATTAGTCCTCCCCAAGTGCATTACCTCAAACTTCTCCGAATTAAATTCCATTTGCCACTGTTCTGCCCACCTGACCAGTAGATTGATATCCTCCTGCTGTCCATGACTTTCCTCTTCATTATCAATCAGACAGCCAATTTTAGTGTCATCTGAAAACTTCTTAACCATACTCCCTATATTCTAATCTAGATCATTGATGTATACCACAAAAAGCAAGGGACTCAGTACTGAGCCCTGCAGAACCCTGTCAGCCTAACCTCAGTGGTGGGAAACATCCTTCCAGTCACAAAAACATCCATCAACCATTACCCTTTGCTTCCTACCTCTAAGTCAATTTTAGATTCAACTTGCCACTTTGCCATGTCAAAAGCTTTGCTAAAGTCTACGTACACTACATCGTATGCACTACCCTCATCGACCCTCCTGGTTACCTCCTCGAAAAATTCAATCAAGTCTGTCAAACACGACCGATCTTCCCTTGACAAATCCGTGCTGACTGTCCCTAATTAATCCTTGCCTTTCCAAATGTAGATTTATCCTGTCTTTCAGGATTTTTTCCAATAATTCTTCCACCACTGAGGTAAGGCTGACAGGCCTGTAATTACTCGACCTATCCCTTTTCTCTCTTCTTAAACAAGGGTACCACATTAGCAGTCCTCCAGTCCTCCAGCACCATGCCTGAATCCAAAGAGGACTGGAAAATGAAGGTCAAGGTTTCTGCTATTTCCTCTTTTATTTCGCTCAACAGCCTGGGATACATTTCATCCGGACCTGGGGACTGATCCACTTTCAAAGCTGCTAAACCCCTTAATACTTCCTCTCTCACTATGTTTATTTCACCCAGAATTTCACACTCCTCCTCGCTAGCAGTATCTGCATTGCCCCTTTCCTTTGTGAAAACAGACACAAAGTATTCATTAAGAACCACACCAACATCTTCTGCCTCCACACAAAGATTACCCTCATGGTCTCTAATAGGCCCTACCCTTTCTTTTGTTATCCTCTTGCTCTTAATATATTTATAGAACATCTTTGGGTTTTCCTTGATTTTATTTGCCAAGAATTTTTCATGCTCTCTCTTTGCTTTCCTAATATCCTTTTTAATTTTACCTCTGAACTTTCTATATTCCTCCAAGGATTCTACAGTATTTAGCCGTACGTATATGACATAAGCTTCGCTTTTTTTTCTTTATCCTTCCCTGTAAGTCCCTCGACATCCAGGGGGCTCTAGAATTGTTATTCCCACCCATTTTCTTTAAGGGCACACGTTTGGCCTGAGGCCTCTGGATCTCCTTGAATGCCTCCCACTGTTCCGACACTGATTTACCCACAAGTAGCTGTTTCCAGTCCACTGTGGCCAAATCACTTCTCAACTTCGCAAAGTTAGTGGGGGGACAGCGCAGCCTGTGTCGAAGCAGTGAATGACTGACCATAACTTCAGGATTCCCGCGTTAACTACGCTTGCGCTCGATCATGAAATTACGGTCAGTTTCAGAGGGGTAATGACAGCGAGTGCTGATAATTAACAAAAGAACCAGAGTGAAGATGTGGGAAAAAAACTGTATGCCGCGAGTTCTTACGATCCAGATGCACTGCCCAAAAGGGTGGTGGAGGCAGATTCAATAATAACTTTTAAAAGGGACGTGGATAAATACTTGAAGGCAAACAAATTGTAGGGCTATGGGGAAATGGCAAGGAAGTGGGAGTACTTGGATAGCTTTTTCAAAGAGCCGGCACTGGCACGATGGGCTGAATGGCCTCCTTCTGTGCTGTATCATTCTATGATTGTATGATATTTTTAAAGTTGTTAATCAAAGCTTTTTGGACTTTATAACCAGAATCAGGGAATGGTTACATCACGGAAGAATGCCATTCAGCCCGTCGAGCCCATGCCGGCTCTCTGCAAGAGGGCTTCAGCTAATCCCACTTCCCCGTCCTTTCCCCGTAGCCCTGCAAATGTTTTTCCTTTAGGCACTTATCTAATTTCCTTTTGAAAGCCACGATTGAGTCTGTCTCCACCACCCTTTCCGGCAGTGCATTCCAGATCCTAGCCACTCACTGCATAAAAAAGTTTCTTCTTATGTCGCCTTTGGTTCTTCTGCCAATCACCTTAAATCTGTGTCCTCTGGTTCTCGACCCTTCTGCCAAAGGGAAAAGTTTCTCTCTATCTACTCTGTCCAGACCCCTCATGATTTTGAACACCTCGATCAAATCTCCTCTCAATCTTCTCTGCTCCAAGGAGAACAACCCCAGCTTCTCCAGCCTATCCACTTAACTGAAGTCCCTCAACCCTGAAATCATTCTCGGAATGTTTTTCTGCATCCTCTCTAAGGCCTTCACATCCTTCCTAAAGTGTGGTGCCAGAGTGGGACATAGTAATCCAGTTGAGGCCACGCCATTTATACAGGTTCATCATAATGTCCATGCTTTTGCACTCTATGGGCCTGAAATTCAGTACCACTGGAAAGTTGATGCTCCCCCACCTTTTTGTGGCCATTCGGGCCAAAATTGTTTCATGGCTGGGCCACCGCATATTCAGCTCCAAAAGTGAACAAGTGGATTTCACAGCTTTTTAAAGGCCAGGGTTTGCAGCAAGACCCTGAGGGGGGAAGGAGGTTGGAAGGATGGCTGGTGTAAGCTGTGCAAGGAGAGCCAACAGGTTCACTGATATGGAGTTGGAGACACTGATGGACGGTGTGGAGGACAGAAGGAGAATACTGTTTCCTGACGTGGGCAGACAGGCAGTGCATAATGCATGGAGGGAGATTGCAGGGGAGGTGTCAGGCACCTCCATATATGTGAGGACGCAACCTCCCAGGAGGGTGTTGGCAGTCTGCATCCGGCCCTTCCAGCGTGGCGATGGGTCCCAACACTCCTCCCATCCTCAGGGTGAACCCTGCCAATCAGGTCTCTGCAGCCCACAGGATTCCAGTAAAGAGTCAGACCTGAAAGTTGTATAAAAGTACAGGGGTATGTGCAAACCTCTGATCAGCACTCAGCAGGTTTAATGGAGCCAAAACAATTAATAAAATTATATGAAAAGATAAATACTGCAGATGCTGGAAAATAAAATAACAATAATAATTAATTAAACTATATCAAAAGATAATTTACTGCGGATGCATGCTGGACAATTAAATTAAAATAATAATAAGTAATAAAACTTTTACTAACCAAAGGGCCCCAGCGGTGTCGCGTTCGAGCACCGCATTGAAAACCTCGCAGGGGCACTGCCGGGAAAAGTCCTACCTTTTCCTCGATGAATTTCACCGTGGTCCCTTTCCAGCGGCCTACACGCTGCAGAGCTCACCGCTGGAAACTGTCCTTTACAGCGGCTTCACCGCGCCATTTCCGGCAGAAGTGAACATCGCTGAAATCCTCCCTGAGCTGAATATGGTTCGAGGAGGGAAAAGTACCCAACCGCGGCGGCCGATCAATTTTTTCGATCGGCCGCCCAAACTCCGCAGTAGCCATCCCTTCGGAGACGGTGAATTTCGGGCCCTATACCTCCATTCATAACCTAACTGAGCGCTAGTTACTGTTATGTCATTGCCTTTGTCTGATTCAAACAACAATCCAACAAATAAAGGCCTATTTGAGAACCTAATTGCTGTCTGCAGGGCTCTAGTGACCATTTGAAGTCGGAGTTTTCCTTTCTCTGACTGCAGAGGAAGCTCACACAGTAGTCATAAGTAAGTGGCTTGTTGGAGCTAGCAAGGTTCTTATTATCCCAACCTGTGTCTCCCAATCTGTGGTCAAGCCCGACCTGCGAGAGATCACCAGCGGCAGGTCGGGGCCATAGAAGGAGTGGCGAGCGGCGGCCTGGAGCAGTGTGGCGGCATTCCTCTGCAAGGTACAGCGCGAGCTGGTGCAGGAGGGCGACGGCATCGAAGAGGGCGACTAGACTGGACGTCATCAAGTTCCAGGTCGGTGGTTGGAGCGTGGGCAGGTACAGCAGGAGCGGTGAGGTCGGGGCTCAGGCGTGTGATCATGGAGTGACGTGATTGGGGCCCAGTAGAGGCGTGAGTTCGGGGCCCAGAAGAGGCAAGGGCCCAGGGGCAGAACGGGCCAGCCCACACTGCGATATGTGTGTGCACTAGGCCCGTGCAGCAGAACTGGTCTCCAGTCGTCTTGGTTAATCCTTGCCACTGAACCAAGACCTAGCTCTGTCAAGCCTGTGTGGTGGCTGGTGTGCAATAGCCACCACACATTAAAAAAAAACACGCACAGGCACCTTCCACCCTTCAGGATGTAGTCCGGGATCTGGAATATTAGGTCCTTCATTAAAACACCTGTATACTCATCCCTTTTTGGCGTGGAAGCAAGTCATCTTCGATATGAGGGCCCGCCTATGATATTATCCTAGGAATACATAGAAAACATAGACATAGAAAATAAGTGCAGGAGTAGGCCATTCGGCCCTTCGAGCCTGCACCACCATTCAATAAGATCATGGCTGATCATTCCCTCAGTACCTCTTTCCTGTTTTCTCTCCATACCCCTTGGTACAGGAATAAACTGAGGTTACAGTTTTAACCTATTAGTGGATGGATAAGATAAATAATCTGTTGCTTTGTCTCCAACAGAGAGTGAAGCCACTTACAGATACATTTCTTCTTGGTTTCTTTACCAACACTGCACAATGCAAAGAAAGAACTTGCATTTATATAACGCCTTTCACAACTCCAGGATGGCCCAAATCGCTCTACAACTTTTGAAGCGCAGCCACTGTTGGAAGAAATAGGACAGCCAAATTGCGCATAGCAAGCTCCCACAAACAGCACTGTGATAATGATATGAAATTCTGTTTTACTGATATTGGTTGAGAGATAAATATTGTGGAGAACACCAGGGAGAACTCGCTGCTCTTCTTCGAAAAGTGCCATGGGAACTTTATGTCTACCTGTTGGCCTGTGGTTAACATCGCCAACAATGCAGCACTTCCTTTGCACTTCACTGAAGTGCCAGCCTAGATTATATGTTCAAATCTCTTGAGTGGGACTTAAGCCACAACCTTTTGACTCAGAGGTGAGATTGCTATAGGGAGGGAGGAACTTAAAACAATCACTGTCACTAAAGAAGAAGTACTCGGTAAAATAATAGGACTAAAGATGGACAAGTCCCCTGGACCTGATGTCGGCATCCTAGTGTCTTAAAAGTGGCGGCTATAGAGATACTAGATGCATGGGTTGTAGGTGGAGTGTTTGCTAGTGCTGTTGGGGAGGGTTTAAACTAAAATGGCAGGGAGATGGGAATCTATGCAGGGAGACAGAGGGAAGTAAAAAGGGGGCAGAAGTAAAAGGTAGGAAGGAGAAAAGCAAGAATGGAGGGCAGAGAAATCAAGGGCAAAAATCAAAACGGGCCACATTACAACATAATTCTAAAAGGACAAAGAGTGTTAAAAAATCAAGCCTGAAGGCTCTGAGTCTCAATGCGAGGAGCATTCGTAATAAGGTGGATGAATTGACTACGCAGATAGCTGTTAACGGGTATGATATAATTGGGATTACGGAGACATAGCTCCAGAGTAACCAAGGCTGTGAACTCAACATCCAGGGGTATTCAATAATCAGGAAGGACAGACAGGAAGGAAAGGGAGGTGGGGTAGCGTCACTGGTTAAAGAGGAGATTAACGCAGTAACAAAGAAGGACATTAGCGTGGGTGATGTGGAATCTATATGGGCAGAGCTGCAAAACACCAAAGGGCAGAAAACGTTAGTGAGAGTTGTGTACAGACCACCAAACAGTAGCAGGGAGGTTGGGGATGGCATCAAACAAGAAATTAAGGATGCGTGCAATAAGGGTACAGCAGTTATCATGGGTGACTTCAATCTACATATTGATTGGGCTAACCAAACTGGTAGCAATACTGTGGAGGAGGATTTCCTGGAGTGTATAAGGGATGGTTTTCCAGACCAATATATCGAGGAACCAACTAGAGAGCAGGCCATCTTAGACTGGGTCTTGTGTAACAAGAGAGGATTAATTAGCAATCTGGTCGTGCTTTCCCCTTGGGGAAAAGTGACCATAATATGGTAGAATTCTTCATTAAGATGGAGAGTGACACAATTAATTCAGAGACTAGAGTCCTGAACTTAAAGAATGGAAACTTTGATGGTATGAGACGTGAATTGGCTAGGATAGACTTAATACTTAAATGATACTTAAAAGGTTGACGGTGGATAAGCAATGGCAGACATTTAAAGATCACATGGATGAACTACAACAATTGTACATTCCTGTGTGGCATAAGAATAAAAAAGGGAAGGTGGCTCAACCGTGGCTAACAAGGGAAATTAGGGAAAGTGTTAAATCCAATGAACAGGCATATAAATTGGCCAGAAAAAGCAGCAAACCTGAGGACTGGGAGAAATTTAGCATTCAGCAGAGGAGGACAAAGGGTTTAATTAGGAGGGGGAAAATAGAGTATGAGAAAACTTGCAGGGAACATAAAAACTGACTGCAAAAGCTTCTATAGATATGTGAAGAGAAAAAGATTAGTGAAGACTAATGTAGGTCTCTTGCAATCAGAATCAAGTGAATTCATAATGGGGAACAAGGAAATGGCAGACCAATTGAACAAATACTTTGGTTCTATCTTCACTAAGGAAAACACGAATAATCTCTCGAAAACACTAGGGGACCGAGGGTCTAGCGAGAAGGGGGAACTGAGGAAAATCCTTATCAGTCAGGAAATGGGTTAGGGAAATTGAAGGCCGATAAATCCCCACGGCCTGATAGTCTGCATTCCAGAGTATTAAGGAAGTGGCCCTAGAAATAGTAGATGCATTGGTGATCATTTTCCAACATTCCATGGACTCTGGATCAGTTCCTATAGATTGAAGGGTAGCTAATGTAACCCTACTTTTTAAAAAAGGAAGGAGAGAGAAAACAGGGAATTATAGACTGGTTAGCCTGACATTGGTGGTGAGGAAAATGCTGGAATCAATTATTAAAGATGTAATAGCAGCGCATTTGGAAAGCAGTGACAGGATCCGTCCAAGTCAGCATGGATTTATGAAAGGGAAATCATGCTTGACAAATCTTCGAGAGTTTTTTGAGGATGTAACTAATAGAGTGGACAAGGGAGAACCAGTGAACGTGGTGTATTTGGACTTTCAAAAGGCTTTTGACAAGGTCCCACACAAGAGATTAGTGTGCAAAATTAAGGAACATGGTATTGGGGGTAATGTATTACCGTGGATAGAGAACTGATTGGCAGACAGGAAGCAAAGAGTGGGAATAAATGGGTCCTTTTCAGAATAGCAGGCAGTGACTAGTGGGGTGCCGCAGGGTTCAGTGCTGGGACCCCAGCTATTTACAATATACATTAATGAGTTAGACAAAGGAATTGAAGGTAATATCTCCAAGTTTGTAGATGATACTAAGCTGGGTGGCAGTGCGAGCTGTGAGGAGACTGCTAAGAGGCTGCAGGGAGACTTGGACAGGTTAGGTGAATGGGCAAATGCATGGCAGATGCAGTATAATGTGGATAAATGTGAGGTTATCTACTTTGGTGGTAAAAACAAGGCGGCAGATTATCAGAATGGTGACAGATTAGTAAAAGGGGAGGTGCAAAGAGACCTGGGTGTCATGGTACATCAGTCATTGAAGGTAGGCATGCAGGTACAGCAGGTAGTAAAGAAAGCAAATGGCATGCTGGCCTTCATAGCAAGGGGATTTGAGTACAGGAACAGGGAGGTCTTACTGCAGTTGTACAGAGCCTTGGTGAGACCACACCTTGAGTATTGTGTGCAGTCTTGGTCTCCTAATCTGAGGAAGTTTGTGCTTGCTATTGAGGGAGTGCAGCGAAGGTTCACCAGACTGATTCCCGGGATGGCAGGACTGACATATGAGGAAAGACTGGATCAGCTAGGCTTATACTCTCTGGAATTTAGAAGAATGAGGGTGGATCTTATAGAAACTTATAATATTCTGACGGGACTGGTCAGGTTAGATGCAGGCAGAATGTTCCCAATGTTGGGGAAGTCCAGAACCAGGGGTCACAGTCTAAGGATAAGGGGTAAGCCATATAGGACCGAGATGAGGAGAAACCTTTTCACCCAGAGAGTGGTGAACCTGTGGAATTTTCTGCCACAGAAAGTTGTTGAGTCCAGTTGGTTGGACATATTCAAAAGAGAGTTAGATATGACCCTTACGGCTAAAGGGATCAGGGGGTATGGAGAGGGGTGGGGTACTGAGGTTGCATGATCAACCATGATCATGTTGAATGCTGGTGCAGGCTCGAAGGGCCGAATGGGCTGCTCCTGCACCTATTTTCTATGTTTCTATGTTTAATCTACCAAAATTCCCAGGATTCTGGAGAGGTCCCAGCAGATTGGAAAACTGCAAATCTAAAGCCCCTATATAAAAAAGGAGACAGGCAGAAAGCAGGAAACTATAGACCAGTTGGCCTAATATTAGTTGTTGGGAAAATGCTGGAGTCCATTATTAAGGAACCAGTAGCAGGACATTTGGAAAAGTATAATTTAGTCAAGCAGAGCCAGCATGGTTTTATGAAAGGGAAATCATGTTTGACAAATTTGCTGGAGTTCTTTGAGGATGTGACGAGGAGGGTGGATAAGGGGAAACCAGTGGATGTGGTGTATTTGGATTTGCAGAAGGCATTCGATAAGATCACGTAAAAGGTTACTGCACAAGATGAAAGTTCACGGGGTTGGGGGTAATATATTCGCATGCATAGAGGATTGGCTAACTAACAGAAAAGAGAGAGTCGGGATAAATGGATAATTTTCCAGTTGGCAAACAGTGACGAGTAGGGTCGGTGCTGGGGCCTCAACTATTTACAATCTATATTAATGACTTGGATGAAGTGACTGAGTATAATGTAGCCAAGTTTGCTGATGATACAAAGATGGATGGGAAAGCAAGTTGTGAGGACACAAAAAATCTGATATAGACAGGCTAAGTGAGTGGGCAAAAATTTGGCAGATGGAGTATAACGTGGGAAAGTGTGAGTTTATCCACTTTGGCAGAAAGAATAGAAAAGCAGATTATCTAAATGGAGAAAAATTACAAAATGTTGCAGTACAGAGGGACTTGGGGGTCCTTGTGCATGAAGGTACAGCAAGTAATCAGGAAGGCAAATTGAATGTTGGCCTTTATTGCAAGGGAGGTAGAGTATAAAACAGAGAAGTCCTGCTACAACTGTACAGGGTATTGGTGAGGCCACACCTAGAGTACTGTGTACAGTTTTGGTCTCCTTATTTAAGGAGGGATATACTTGCATTGGAGGCAATTCAGAGAAGGTTCACTCGGTTGATTCCTGAGATGAGGTGGTTGACTTATGAAGAAAGTTTGAGCAGGTTGGGCCTATACTCATTGGAGTTCAGAAGAATGAGAGGTGATCTTATTGAGACATATAAGATAATGAGGAGGCTCAACATGTTAGATGCAGAGAGGATGTTTCCACTCATGGGGGAATCTAGAACTAGGGGACATAGTTTTAGAATCAGGGGTCGTCCATTTAAAACTGAGATGAGCAGGAATTTATTCTCTCAGAGGGTGGTATATCTGTGGAATTCTCTACCCCAGAGAGGTGTGGAGGCTGGGTAATTGAATATATTAAAGGCGGAGATAGACAGATTTTTGAGCAATAAGGGAGTAAATGGTTATGGGGAGCAGGCAGGGAAGTGGAGCTGAGTCCATGATCAGATCAGCCATGATCTATTGAATGGTGGAGCAGGCTCAAGGGGCCAAATGGCCTACTCCTGCTCCTATTTCTTATGTTTTAAGGCTGACACCTTAGTTAACACATCAGCACACTTCCCTAGCCTCAGCTGTCTTTACATTCTGTATGCTTCTGATTACAAGCGAAATCCGGCATTCAGAAATATAGCAGTGCAGTGATGTTTGGTATTATCCCCATTTTATGCTCTGTAGTTTTAGGAATTTGTGTCTCCTAATCTGTAACTAAACGTATTCAATGTAATGGAGATGGTTATGAGAAATGAGTCTTTAAATGATCCTTCCTTGTTATCCTCAGATAACAACACTCGTTTAAATATAACCCACTCATGCTATTGAAGAAACTTTCAATCACTATACACACCTTCATAGATGAAGCATCAGACTGCATAAAGCAACAATCATTAATTTTTATGTTTTACTGCCCCATTAGCAGTGGCTTAGCAAAGTGCGAACAGGAATCCATTTGCTCTTAGTTTCACAATTTTTCAACATTTTGTTGCTAAAATCTATTTGTAAAAATAATGAAAATCAAACACAACCAACCAACCAAGATTTTTCCTGACCCTCACCATGCATAAATCAAACACAGCTCCTCAGTACTTCCATAAGAACATAAGAAATAGGAACAGGAGTAGGCCATATGGCCCCTTGAACCTGCTCCACCATTCAATAAGATCACGGCTGATCATCGACCTCAACTCTACTTTCCTGCCCGATCTCCATATTCCTTGATTCCCCTAGACTCCCAAAAATCTATCTATCTCAGCCTTGAATATATTTAGAGACTCAGCATCCACAGCCCTCTGGAGCAGAGAATTCCAAAGATTCACAATCCTCTGAGTGAAGAAATTCCTCCTCATCTTTGAATTAAATGGCCTAACCCTATCCAGAGACTGTGCCCCCTAGTTCTAGACACTCCAGCCAGGGGAAACAACCTCTCAGCATCTACCCTGTCAATCCTCTTCAGAATCTTCCATGTTTCAATGAGATCACATCTCATTCTTCTAAACTCCAGAGAGTATAGGCCCATTCGACACAATCTCTCATCATAAGACAGCCCTCTCATCCCAGGAATCAAGCTAGTGAACCTTCGTTCTACCGCCTCCAATGCAAGCACATCCTTCCTTGGATAAGGAGACCAAAACTGTGGACAGTACTCCAGGTTTCATTACCAGGGAGGCAGTAAAACAATTATGGTCTTGTTGTAGTAAACCATCAGATTCTCTAGCAATTGGTTAGCAGATTCATCAACTTCAAGCTGAAAATGTTGTCGCTAACATTTGAATAAACATATCATCCCAATCACTTTCCTTTAAGTAGCTGAGGAAATCAACAACTGCCAATTCACAAAAAATAATTCCAACTGTTGGCTCATTGCTGCTTACCTGGTTGAGAGAGAAGAGGCGTGTAAGGAACTTTGGGCTCCAGTGCAGTCATAGGAGGAGGTAGCAGGGGGTTTGCGAAGCTGCGCAACGGGTGAGTGGGTCGGACACAGGCCGTCGGAATTGTTCTGCTCGGAGCCTCCTCGCCTGACGGATGCTCAGGCTGTGTCTGGGTTAACATGGCTGGCTGCTGAAGGTGTGATGTTTGAACCTCACTCATGGCTTTGAAAAATAAATCACAGGTTACATCGAGTTACGTCGAGTCTACAGCACAGAAACAGGCCATTGGGCTCAACTCGTCCCTGCCGGCATTTATGCTCCACAGGAACCTCCTCCCACCCCACATCATCTAGCCCTACCACCATACCTGTAATGTATGCACCGGTGAGTATGCTCACACGTTTGTAGAGCTGTAGCAGTCTACCTTAGCCCAGCCGAGGAAGCCTGGCCAGCGAACTGGCAGGAGCTGGAGGCCAAGGTCATCGCTCGCCTAGGGCGGTGGACAGGACTGCTCCGGGTGTTGTCCTACAGGGCTCGAGCGCTAGTCGTAAACCAGTTGGTGGCCGCTATGCTGTGGTACCAGTTGGTCACTTTGACCCCTCCCCTTGTGATACAGAAGAAGCTGGTGGACTTCTTCTGGAACAACATGAAGCAGTGGGTCTCTGCTGCGGTTTTGAGTCTCCCCGCTTAGGGAGGGCGGTCAGGCGTTGGTGTGCGTCAGTACCCAGCATGCGACTTTCCATCTTCAGACCCTGCAGAGATACCTGTACGTTGAGCCCCCTCCTAGATGGTGTGCACTGGCGACGTATTTCTTCCGCCAGCACTACTGCCTCAATGATGACAAGCAGCTCTTGTTTGTGAGCCTGGGGGGCGTCAGGACCGCCATATGGGGGCTGCCTGTCTTTTACCAGGAACTCATCAGGGTCTGGAACAAAGTCGCCAGCAAGCGCAGCTCTCCACCATCTGGAGTGGCGGCTGTCCTGCAGGAGCCGCTGCTCAGGAATCCGTACCTCCATGACCGTGGTTTTAGGTGACAGTCGGACGAGAGGGCTGTGGCTGGCGAGGTGACCAGGGTCAGGGACCTGTTCGATGGTGGAGGAGCGGGTTGGATGATGCCAGACAAGCTGGCACAGCGCCTATCCTGGGCCGACGTCCGGCACGCAGCCAATGCCATCGAGTCGTTAAAAATAGTACTGGGCCCTGACTCCGTTAGGTGTGTTGAGGGGGCTCAAGCACATGGGGAGATCCTGTCTGAACTGACTCCCGTCCGGACGGAATTCCTCATCGGCGCAAACTCCTGAAACCTCCCTCGGGAGCCGGCGCCTCACAACTTGAGCCTCCTCAAGGAAATCCTCTCCGTGCCTTTCAGCTCTTCGTGGAGGGGATTCCTGTACGGACTGCTCTTGCACACTCTCCACCTTGCCATCCTCGTCTGCCATCCGGACATGCCATGGCGCACTATCTTGCCATCTGGAGGAGGCGGAAGTCGCCAATGGAGTGCACTCTATGTGGGAGTCCTCCCTCTATTTATTGAGGACTTGGCCTGGAGGGTGTTGCACGGAGCAGTCCCGTGCAATGAGTTTTTAAGTCCCAGGCCGCTTGCAATTTCTGCGGTCTGGAAGAGTCCGTGTTCCATATTTTTATTGAATGTGCAAGGTTGCATCCCCATTTTAATATTGAAGGCACTGCTCCTCAAATTCTGGTTGCAATTCAGTCCCACACTCCTGATCTTTGGGCACCCTGTGCGGAGGGGAGCGGGCAGGTCAGAAGGCCTTCTCGTAGAACTGCTCCTGGGCCTGGCCAAGGGGGCCATCAGCCGGTCCAGGCAGCGGGCGCCCGACTGCCTGCCTCTCTTCCGCGGTTACATCCGAGCCAGGGTGTCCCTGGAGATGAAGCACGCAGTGTCCACCGGTATGCTCGCGACCTTCCGTGAGAGGTGGGCACCGGAGGAACTGGAGTGCATCATCACCCCCGGCAACCAAATTTAAATTTGAACCACGTCAAAAGTTTAATTTGTTTAAGTTTGTCAGTTTTAGTCTCACCCCCCCTTTTAGCCAAGGGGCACTTGTATAATTTGTGATTTGGTGCCCTCAGGGAAAAAAAACAAAAAAAAGAAACAGGGGGCACCTGAAAAGTTTTTGGAGTGTGATCCTCCCTTTAATCAAGGGGCACTTGATTTTTTTCTACAAAAATAGTTATCGAGCTGTTGCATTGTGATTAGCTTAGCCAGTCACGTGACATTCACAAGACTCAATTAAACCCCAGTCAGTTGAGTCGAGGTCATCCACGATGAGGTTTGCAGTTGTGAGCCTAGTGGATGAACTGGTAATGTGTTAATCCTTTGTTAATAAACCAATTGTTTCTTAACAGCAATGGGTTGCTATGAATTCTTAATCGAAGAACTCATGAAGCAAATACATTACAATATCCTTCTGTTCTTTTGGAGTGACAGTAAATAAATATCCCATTTACGGCAAGAGACTTTGGAACATTCCCACACCGATATTCCTTATGCAACAGTAATAAAATTGCCTACGAACAGCACCACTTATCTCTGGGTGGGGGAAGAATGCAGCTTCTATGTTTGGAACCAGCAGGAGGGTCAATTACAATACCCCAAAAAATAGAATTGTGAGAACAAAGTCATCTAACCCACCTTTTAAACATAAAAGCTGCATTAAATCTAGAGCCCAGCACTACAGAACTGTGGTAGCATGTTGCACCACAGACTGGTGAGACTGGGTGTTCAGATCCATGATTTCCCACAGAACGAGTCCCAATCTGGCCCAATATGAAGGATTTTGATGGCCAGTTATAGAACAGAATTGCCAGATGACTAGAACTGGGTTTCCTGGCTGTTGGATATTGACTTTGCTCTTTGTCTGGGAATTTCTCCAGGGCAAAATCAGTTTTCACAGAAAAACAAATAGACTTCTCTGAAACACCCAGCAAAAATCCCCAAATCTCATGTCATAAAAATGGAATTCCTACTTATTCAATAGCTTTAAACTGTGGCTACAGAGGAGAGACAAAACAATCAAATGGATGGGGAATAATAAATAAAATACATTTATCAAAGTCTGATAACATTCCACATGTAACTCCATGGGACACCGTCTGCAGTTTTTCTGCCTCTCTTCTTGGATAGCTCTATGATATCGGCTGCCTTTCAACCAGTGTCAGTTGATCAAGTGTACAGGAAACTTGCACATTATTGCCTTGTGCATGTTCTATGTGGTGGATGTATTGAATTCTATATTGCACCATTCATCTACTTTGATGGTAAAACATAAAATTCATGGAGAAATATTTTCAAAATATCATACATAATCTGTGATATAGGAGGATATCTTGCTATTGCTAAATTCAATAAAAATTCGAAAAACATTCAATTAATAATGGATTCTTACCTGATCCAAATCCTCGATCGACTGTCAGTGTGGGGAATGGCATGGTACGCAACGGAAACTGCGGGTGGGGATAGCCACATGTTGGAGACGGCAGGATGCCGGGATATTGGGCACTCTCTAGTGTTGGAACCGGAATCGCACTTACAACAGCTGTGAACAGAAAAGAAAAAATCTCATATCATTGCTCGGTCACATTGTCTGTAAACTAAAAAGGTTTGCTGAAGGCAAAGCAATCAAAATATTGCATAAACAAAAATCACATTAAAAAATAGCTTATCAAACATTTAATGTGGTTTTGGTTTTATAATTACACTATGTTTATTCAATTAGGCTACATTTTAAATTGAATCGTATTTCATATTAATTCTGATTAACAAAAGGACACTTTCAGATTTTGCTGGAGAACACTCAAGGGAGATTGACTCCTGAGAAATTAAGTCACCAAGACATTTTGAAAATTGGAAGATAAGGGCAACAACTTTGACTGATCATCGGATGTTGTCATTACTTGTACCGATCACATCTGCCTTGACACATTTGCAATTTAAAGCTTTTAATATTTTTATTCACCGTGTATTGGAGCAAGGTTGACATTCAAGTGGGCATCAGTTAAAAATGAACAAGTTAGAAGTAAGAAGGGAAGTTCGAGTTGAACAGTAAGAGAGTTGTGAACTGAATTACTGGAGCAAGCCATTGAAACAATTGGGGTTGGGTTTCTGCTTTGGGTGCAATTATCAATCTGGGCGCAAATTGCGCACAAAATGGCGCTACTTTTCCCAAACTGATTTTATGGTTCAAGTTTCTGCTCAAATTTATTTGCATAATCACAAAAAATAAACTCTTCCATGAACCAGCGCATATCAGGCAGCATTTTAGAACATAATGTATTAAAAAATATTCCTTGATATATTGAAAGAAACCCTGGAAACACAAAGTTACGGTGGAGAAGCGGAAGACCCCCTGTGGAAATTCACCCCTTTGTGACTCGTAGGAATGACTGAATTGTAGAGCCCCCTCTTCTCTTTGATAGCCCTGTGTTACTATTGGCTCTGCAGGAACCAGATTGCAATACTCAGCATTGAAAGTGGCAATGCCCAACTAACCAACTTCATCTTCATCTTCAGTTTCTACAGCCAGCCCCAGAAAAATATAAAATCGAGGTGAGTGCTCTAAAAAAGTTCATATTCCATGCTCATCCTCTGCAACTGTGCCCAACCAACCACACCAGCAACCATCTGCACACTATGAATCCCCTCAACCTATCAAGTTTGCCCTTACACACAGGCTGCCCCCCCTGCCAACTCCCTCCATCTCTTCTGCCCATGAGCAATGATGCCTTGGGAGATCCAATGATGTTATAAAATACAAATATAAAATGATGGCAATACATGGCAGGTCAGTTTGCAGTTGAGAAAGAACAAAGATAGGGTAATATTTTGGGTGGGATCCTTCATCAGAATGTAACGGATGGGTCCCTTTGAAAGATTAAGTTATCATTCTCTTTTAGATAATGATGGACCTGCATTTCTAATATTTTCAGTTTTAATTCCTGATAAGGTTATACTTTTGCATCGTTGTGCACAAGAACATAAGGATGCTTAGGGATGTGAAAGGAACATTAGGTCTAATAGAGCCTTCTCCTTTTTCCTAGATTAAGCACACCCTTGTGTCTTGTTGCCAATGATGCCGGTGGGAGTGAGAACGGGAGGATCAGCAGTCCATTGTTTGATCTACAACAACACTGGAAATAACCAAACTTTAAAGCATGAGTGAACGGTACTGCCAAGAAATATCCTTATTTGATTGCAGATAGACTGGATGGTTGATATACTTTGACCTCCAATTTTACATATCAACCGTAAAGCCAATCATTAATTTGTTGATACAGCAGACATATTTGCTGAAGTGACTAATACAGTGCTACACACTGGTAATATATATGTTGATCATGGATTATGCCTGCAATTTCATCCATACACCCATTGCATTTTAAATGACTTATTATTATAGTTGAAAGACGTGTGTCCATAATTTCTCAGTTATTGTTCATTAAACCTAAGACACAGTTGATTTAGTTATACCAGAATGTAATATTTGGAAAATGTTAGTGCCAAGTTAATGAAAAATTAATAACTCTCATAGCCCTCATATTGAGTTAATTTTATTTATTAAGTCTTCATCTGTTTATAGCACTGATCCACAATTTACACACTCCAGTGGCCACAACCCATACTGAAGAAGCTGATGACAGTGAGTTTGGACAGCCTCGATCTGGAGACATGGGTCCAAAACATAAAACTGCTCCAAATTTAGCATGAAGTGGCAATCTTGCTCTGATTGAACACCACCAACAACAAAAAACACTTGCATTTATATAGCACCTTTAAGGTAGTAAAATATCCAAGGTGCTCCACAGGAGCATTATCAGACAACATTTAACACCAAGCCACAAAAGGAGATATTAGGACGGTAATGACCAAAAACTTAGTCAGAGGTTAGTTTTAAGGAATGACTTAAAGGAGGTGAGAGAGTGAGGATATGGGGATCGGGAGGGAAAGTGGAGCTGAGTTCAAAGATCAGCCATGATCTTAATGAATGGCTGAACAGGCTCGAGAGGACGTATGGTCTACTCCTGCTCCTAATTCTTATGGGTTGGATTTTCGGCATTACTGATTTCGGGGCGGTAATGGCGGCGGGGAGGTCCTGATACCGCCTGGAAAAAGTTTGCACCCTCGTCTGCAAATTTGGGCAAAAAATGAGGATCCATGATTGGGAGTGTTAAATCAGGCGTCACATCACGAACTTTGAGCGACTGAGCATTATAAAAGGTCGCCATTTTGCGCATGTACAGATGCGTTTCAATTTTCCCGGGCCCAGTTGGTACTTTAGGGCGTGGTGGCTTCCTGCACGCATGCGTTGATGACCCGGCCCACTTCTGAGACTTCGGCAGAGATGGCGCAGCAGGAGGGCAGGCAGCATGCCAAGAGATTCTCCTCAGAGACTGCTGAGCCTTAATGCAGGCTGTTGAAAGAAGGTGGGCTGCACTGCATCTGATTGGGGGAGGGAGGCCGCTGCCCAGCATTTTCAAGTGGATCTGGCGTGAAATCGCACAGGAGGTGTCAGCGTCAGATACGGTGGCCAAGACTGACACACAGTGCTGCAAGAAGTTCAACGACCTCACGAGGGTCAGCAGGATGAGTACCCTTCATATTTATGTAGGTCTGTCATCCTTCCAAGATCGATGAAACACACAATGTGAATTATTAGGTGGCACCGCCCCTCCTCAATATGTTGCAGGCCATGCTGTGGGTTGCAGAATGTAGCAGAAAGCTGAAAGCTCAATTCTCCAGCCATTGGCCCTGCATTCAGGATGCACCTACCCTCTTGTACCCTAATCATTGTCAAGCCTCCTTGCACTCCACACCTACTGCAGATACGAGTTTCCTAAACATTACCCTGAGCCACTATTCTACCAGTCTCTCTCACCCTCCCAGTCTTTGAAAAACCTCAGTCACCAGCTGCACAAATTGAAGTGAAGACATTTGCACATCCACACTGATATGTCCTTACTATACAGTATAAATGCACACGAGGCCCATACTTGAGAGAAGGTCACTCTGTGACCAGTTACTTTTATTACCAAGACCTCAAGTGATGAAGGTGGGTGGAGCTTCCCCTTTTATACCTGAAAGTCCAGGTTAGGAGTGTCTCCCACAAGTTCACCCCCTTGTAGTCAATGTTCTCAAGGTGTACAACTTAGGTCAGCTTATACATAGGTTACAATGATAGTTGAATACATGACATCACCTCCCCCCCAAAGTCTTATTGGGATCACACGTTAAGTCTCTCTGGTGGTTTACACTCTCTTGTAGAGCGCCTGAGTTGGGGCTCCGGTTGTTGGGCGCTGGCCTGAGTGTCTGCTGTTTGCGGTGCCTCAGGCCTGTCCGGACTGCCCACAGCGACTGGGCTCTCCTCCACTTGGTTCCGGTGTTCGGTCACCTGTGGTGGAGTAAACTTTACGTCGTGTTCTTCCTCTGCTTCTTCTATGGGGTTGCTGAACCTCCTTTTAGTTTGATCCACATGTTTGTGGCAGATTTGTCCATTGGTAAGTTTAACTACCAAAACCCTATTCCCCTCTTTGGCAATCACAGTTTTGCAAGCCATTTGGGCCCTGCAGCTTAATTAAGGACAAAAACAGGGTCATTGACATCAATACATCGCGCCCTCGCATTCCTGTCATGGTAGTCACATTGTGATTGACGCCTGCTCTCAACAATTTCTTTCATAGTAGGGTGTATAAGGGATAACCTGGTTTTGAGCATCCTTTTCATTAGCAGCTCTGCGGGTGGAACCTCTGTGAGCGAGTGTGGTCGGGATCTATTGGCCAACAGGAGGCGTGATAAGCGACTTTGTCGGGAACCCCCTTGGATTCTGAGCATCCCCTGTTTGATTATCTGCACTGCTCTTTCCGCCTGGCCGTTTGAGGCCGGCTTGAATGGTGCCTTCATGACATGGTTGATTCCATTGCCTGCCATGAAGTCCTGGAATTCAGTGCTTGTGAAGCACGGGCCACGATCACTGACCAAGACATCCGGTAGACCATGGGCGGCGAACATTGCCTGTAGACTTTTTACCGTGGCAGAGGATGTGCTTGAATTTAAAATAGCACACTCAATCCATTTGGAGTAGGCGTCTACTACAATCAAAAACATTTTTCCCATGAAAGGACCTGCGTAGTCCACATGGATGCGTGACCATGGCTTGGGCAGGCCAGGACTTGGGGCTAAGGGGGGCTTCCCTGGGTGCGTTGTCAAGCTGAGCACACGTGTTGCACCTGCGAACACAAAGTTCCAGGTCTGCATCTATCACTAGCCACCAAACATGTGACCTGGCAATTGCCTTCATCATGACAATGCCCGGATGCTCATTGTGAAGTTCTCTGATAAACACCTCTCTGCCCATCTGGGGCATGACTACTCTGTTTCTCCACAGTAGGTAATCGGCCTGAATCGAGAGTTCACCCTTGCGCCTATGAAACAGTTTAAATTCCTCAGGGCGTGCTCCTTACGTGGCTGCCCAGTTCCCATTCAGGACACATTTCTTAACTAAAGACAGTAGCGGGTCTTTATTTGTCCAGACTTTAATTTGACGGGCTGTCACAGGTGAGCCTTCACTTTTGAAAGCTTCAACAGCCATGACCATCTCAGCATCATGCTCAGTTGCCCCCTCAGTGGTGGCTAGTGCGAGCCTGCTGAGTGCATTGGTGCAGCTTTCAGTGCCCGGTCTGTGCCGAATTGTGTAGTCATAGGCGGCTAACGTGAGTGCCCACCTCTGTATGCGGGCCGATGCATTTGCATTTATGGCCTTGTTGTCAGCCAAAAGGGACGTTAGGGGTTTGTGATCTGTCTCCAGCTCAAATTTCCTGCCAAACAGGTACTGGTGCATTTTTTTTACTGCATATACACATGCTAGCGCTTCCTTTTCTACCATCCCATAGCCCCTTTCTGCCTGGGACAGACTTCTGGGAGGCATAAGCTACCGGCTGTAACTGACCATTGGCATTCACATGCTGCAACACACACCCGACCCTATAGGACGACGCATTGCATGTTAAAACAAGTTTTTTACATGGGTCATACAATGTTAACAGCTTGTTGGAGCATAACAAATTGCATGCTCTATCAAAAGCCCTTTCCTGGCTGTCCCCCCCAGACCCAATCGCGACCTTTGCATAGGAGCACGTGTAGTGGCTCTAACAGCGTGCTCAATTTGGGAAGAAAGTTACCAAAATAGTTCAGGAGCCCCAGGAACGAACACAGCTCCGTCGTGTTACGGGGTCTGGGTGCTCTCTGGATCGCTTCTGTTTTGGACGCAGTAGGTCTGATCCTGTCTGCAGCTACCCTCTTCCCCAGGAATTCTACCTCTGGAGCTAAGAAGATGCACTTCGCCTTTTTCAGTCGCAGCCCTACCCGGTCCAGTCTGCGTAGCACCTCCTCCTGGTTGTGGAGGTGTTCTTCAGTATCGTGACCTGTGATGAGGATGTCGTCTTGAAAAACCACCGTCCTTGGAATCGACTGGAGGAGGCTTTCCATATTTCACTGAAAGATCGCTGCGGCCGCACGAATCCCGAACGGACATCTGTTATATTCAAACAACCCCCTGTGTGTCATGATGGTGGTCAGCTTCTTTGACTCACTCGCCAGCTCCTGGATCATGTAAGCTGAGGTCAGGTCCAATTTTGAAAAAGGTTTGCTACTGGATAGCATCGCAAAGAGGTCATCCGCTCTCAGTAGCGGGTACTGGTCTTGGAGTGACACTCAACTGATGGTGGCCTTGTAATCATCACATATCCTGACCAACCCATCCGCCTTGAGCACCGGCACGATCGGGCTCGCCCAGTCACTGAATTCGACTGGCGAGATGATGCCTTCCCTCAGCAGGCGGTCCAATTCACATTCTATCTTTTCCCGCATCATGTACGGCACCCCTCTGGCCTTGTGGTGTACTGCCCTGGCGTCCGGGTTTATGTGCATCACTACCTTGGCCCCCATGAAAGTGCCGATGCCGGGCTGAAATAATGAGTCAAATTTGTCCAGGACCTGTGAGCATGATACTCGCTCCACAGAAGAAATTGCATTGACATCGTCCCATTTCCAGATAATGACAGCAAGCCAACTCCTCCCCAGTAGTGCGGGACTGTCCCCCGGGACAATCCTGAGTGGCAACCTGTTCTCCGAATCTTTGTGGGTCACGACTACCGTGGTGCTGCCTAGCACTGGAATGATCTCCTTTGTATATGTCCGTAGCTGTGTGTCAATCGGCAATAATTTTGGCCTCCTGGCCTTGGACACCCACAGTCTTTCGAACTGTTTGATACTCATCAGGGATTGGCTGGCCCCCGTACCTAGCTCCATTAATACTGGGATGCCATTGAGGAGCACTTTCATCATTATCGGTGGCGTCCTGGTATATGAACTGTATATGTGTTCCACATGAACTCACTGAACTTCAGCTTCCAACGATTTCCCCCAGTATTCATTTGACATCGTAGGACTTACATCGGGCCCGTCCTCCTCGTACATCAACCTGGCTGCAGGCTTCCTGCACATACGTACCAAGTGACCGCTGACGCTCCAGTTTCTGCAGGTATATTGTTGATACCTGCAAGCTCTGGCTGGGTGTTTGCCTCCACACCTCCAGCATGAGCTGGAGACCCCGTTGTTGGAAACAAAAGGTCCATTACCAGTCGATCGTCTCTGACTGTCTCTGTAACTGTCCTTAAGCGCACCATTAGCAGGTGTTGATGGCCCCATTACTGGCCGCATTGTCCATTGCAATGGCATGAATCGCCGTTCAGCTAGCCATTGTCTCTGTTGAATTTCCCCTTTGGGTTCGACTACATGCTGGGGCATGTCCGATTGCCCTTGTCTGCCGAGAGAACTGTGTGCCACGTTAACAATGTTGACTCCCTGGTCGGTTGCCGCATTTTAGCCAAGATTTTTGTCATATATCATTCTGGTCTCTTCCTCCCCTGAGATAAATGTCTGGGCTATCAGAACCACCGCTTCCAAGGTCAAGTCTTTGGTCTCAATCAGTTTCCTGAAAACCCCAGCGTGTCCGATGCCCTCAATAAAAGAGTCTCGCAGCATCTCCGCTCTGCATGCATCTGGGAACTTACATAGGCTCGCCAGTCGCCAGAGATCTGCCACGAAGTCTGGAACGCTTTGCCCTTCTCGCCGCCAGTACGTGTAAAACCGGTGTTTCGCCATGTGCATGCTGCTCGCCAGTTTAAGGTGTTCCCCGATCAACTTACTGATCTCTTCGAACGTCTTGTCCGCCGGCTTCTCTGGCGCTAGAAGGCCCTTCATCAGGGAGTATGTTCTGGATCTACAAACCGTCAGGAGATGAGCCCTGCGCTTGTCGGCCGAATCTTGTCCTAACCATTCCTTAGTGACGTCCAGCGGGAGGGGAAGCTCGGAGGCCAACTCACTGGAGGGTGAGTCAGCACAGTGGTCCTGCTGAAGAACAGGCAGACGTGGATCTGGACTTGGTGGCAATGTCCAGGGAGAACACACAGATGCACCGTGAGCTCATGGCTGCATTGGGTAGGATCCCCGAGAGCATCGACAAATTTGCTGCAAGTGTTGCAGAGGGTGCTTCACACATTGTCTCTGCAACTCAGAACTCCAGCGAGGCCATCATTGCCCAGTCACAGAGTCTGGTGGCCTCCAGCAGCGACAGTGGTGTGCCAGAGTGTGTGGTGTGTGCTGTTGATCACGTCGCAGTAGCGATTGCATCGCAGGTACAAGCTATGCTGCAGCTTGGTGATGTCATGCTGTCGCTGACTGGTGCCATCCTCTCTGTCTTCCCCACTATCCAATGGGTAAGTGACGGTGCCGAAGTAGGTCAGCAAGTTATGGTTACACATCATGCTCCAGATGCTGAGGCCCGGTTCCGTCTGAGTGTGAGTGGTTCCCAGGAAATGGAAAGTGCTGTCCTTCCTCAGGATGACAGCATTCCGGCTCCCACCACTGACTCCCCCACCATGCACCTTACGTGGTCCACACCCGAGCCACATAGACTGCTTCGGCCGCTGGGCAGACACAGCAGTCCATAGCTGGACCTTCCAGGCCCAGAGCTGGTCAAGGGCGGGGGGGGGGAGAGGGAGGGAGGGAGGGGGGGGGAGAGGGAGGGAGGGGGAGAGGGAGGGGGGGGAGAGGGAGGGGTGGGAGAGGGAGGGGGGGGAGAGGGAGGGGGGAGAGGGAGGGAGGGAGCGGGGGGGGGGAGGGAGGGAGGGAGAGGGGGAGAGGGAGGGAGGGAAAGAGAGGGGGGGGAGAAGAGAGGGGGGGGGAAGAGAGAGGGGGGGGGAAGAGAGAGGGGGGGGAAAGAGAGGGGGGGGGCAAGAGAGGGGGGGGGCAAGAGAGGGGGGGGAAAGAGAGGGGGGGGAAAGAGAGGGGGGGGAAAGAGAGGGGGGGGAAAGAGAGGGGGGGGTCGGGGAACAGGAGCGGGTGTCGGATCGGGGGGGGGGAGAGCGGGTGTCGGGTCGGTGGGGGGGAAGAGCGGGTCGGGTGTCGGGTCTCGGTCGGGGCGGGGGGGGGGGGGAGCGAGTGTCGGGTCTGGTCGGGCGGGGAGCAGGAGCTGGCCGTGGGAGGAGCCTTATTCACGCAGCCCCAGTGAGGCCATTGGGCCAGGGCTAGGGGCTGCGTGCTTCGGGCCCCTCCCACACAGTTCGGCGCCTGGAGCTACTGCACTTGCGTGCCGACTGTAGCGCGCATATGCAGAGGTCCCGGCACTGTTTTCAGCGCAGGGACCTGGCTCCGCCCCCCCATAGCTCGTGCTGGCTGCGCCGAGGGCCAGAGGACCTGTAAGTCGGTGGAGAATACCGAGGATTTTTTTAGGCGCCGTTTTAGGCGCGAAAAACGGGCGCCCAGCTCGGAGGGGCGCCCGTTTTTTTTCTTGTGGAAACTTGGGCCCATTGCGTGGCCAGCAGTAGATGCATCCTTCAGCTTCCTCCTTTCAAGCAAACCGGCAACATGCGGCTCTTGCTCCGGCAGCATCTCCTCGCTGCCTCCCCCATGGATGGGGTGGCTGTGCAATGGATGCCTCAGTAGGCTCCTCGTCATCGTCCTCCTCCTCCTGAGGTGGGCCTGCTATCCCCACTGGCAATGCCTGGCCCCTCATGATGGCCAAGTTGTGTAGCATGCAACACACTACAATGAATTCAGAGACCTGTTGAGAGGAGTATTGAAGGCTGCCTACAGATCAGTCGAGGCATTGGAAGTGCTGTTTGATGAAGTTGTAGATGGCTGCATGGCTCTCATTGTAGCGCTGCTCGGCTTCTGATGTGGGGTTGTAGAGGGGGGTCATGGACCAGGTGGCTTGGCCATATCATTTGTCCCCGACCAGCCAGCCATGCTCTTCCCTTTGTCGCTGAAACATTCGTGAGAAACTGCTCTCATACAAGATGAAAGCATCATGTGCGCTCCCTGGATAGCGGGCATTCACTGCGAGGATGTGCTGCATGTGGTCGCACACCAGCTGAACGTTTAGGGGGTGGTATCCCTTTCAGTTTCTGAATAACTCCGCATTGTTGAATGGTGCTCGCAGGGCCACGTGTGCAGTAAATGGCTCCTTGAACCCTCGGGAAGCCTGCAATTCTGCCAAGCCCACATGCCCACTCATTCTGGCTCTCACTGCTCATTGGGAATGTAATGAAGTCCATTCTGCAGGTGTACAGAGCCTTTGTAATATGCTGAATGCAGCGATGCGTAGTATATTGAAAGATGCTGCATATGTCCCCTGCTGCTGCCTGGAAGGAGCCGGAGGCATAGAAGGCCAGCGCCACAGTCACTTTCACTGCGACGCGAAGCGCAGTCCTGTTGGCGCTGGAAGGCTGTAGGAGCTGGCATATCTCTGTCAGCACTTCCTTTCAAAAATGCAGCCTTCTCACACACTGCTCCTCAGAGAGCTGGAGGTATGAGCATTGGCGTCTGTAAAACCGTGGGGGCTAAGCCCTCCTCCCCAGACATCTTTGGCCTCTCCTCATCCATGTGCCGACATGGCCAGCAGCCCTTCTTCTAACTTGATGCTGCCTGGCAATTGCATCCAGCATGATACGCTGGCGAACTCGTATTGCCCCCATTAAATTCTCTCACTGACCTGGTAATGCCACTGTAATGGCAGATAAAACTTTCAACTCAGAGCTCAGAGCTGTGCGCAGCTGTTGCAGTCAATGTTAAATACACCACCAATACCACCTGTTGAACCCTGGGAAGGCCTCTTTTTTCAGACATATCCTGGGGCAGGTGTTTAATGAAGTGTTGGTGCCAAAATTTGCTTCCGGGGCGCCAGCGCAGCATTGCGTGACGACTGACGTCATGATCTGATTGAAAATACAGGGCGAGGCGGGAGCAAATCATGAGCTGAATTTACCGACGGGACGGTAAAAGCTGGACACCCACATTAAACCTAGAAAGACCATTTACTGCCCCTCTGGGGCACATACGGAGATGCAACTGAGCCAAAAAACCAGCCCATAATTCTTATGCTCATGAGGCTGAGAGGCTCAGGCAGGGAATTCCAGAGCTTAGGGCTCAGGCAGCTAAAGGCAGGGCTGCCAATGGTGGAGCAATTAAAATCGGGGAAGTGCAAGAGGCCAGAATTGGAGAAGCACAGAGATTTCAGAGGGTTGTAGGGCTGGAGGAGGTTACAGAGATAGGGAAGGGCAAGATGTTTGAGGGATTTGAAAACAAGGTCGAGAATTTTAAAATTAAGAAGTTGCCAGAACGGGAGCCAATGTCGGTCAGCGAGTACAAGGGTGATGGGTCTTGGTACAAGTTAGGATACGAGCAGTAGAGTTTTAGATGAGTTCAAGTTTATGAAGGGTGGAAGATGGGAGGCCACCAAGAGGGCATTGGAATAGTCAAGTCTAGAGGTAATAAAGGATGGATGAGGGTGGTCAGCAGCAGATGAGCTGAGGCAGGGGCAGATTCGGGCGATGTTACGGAGGTGGAAAGAGTGATGGAGTGGATATCTGGTCTGAGAAACTGCAAACTATCACACCGTTACAGTAAAGAGTACTCTTTGAGTTTGGGACTTGATGCTTAATTAGGGCAGAGCACAGGATGTTTAATTTTTGGAATTGATAAACTGTATCTGACCTGGGAGTGCTTTATACTGACACTTGTGTATGAGTTCTGTTATGTATGGAGAAAGAGTCATACTGAACACTGTGAGCTCAAAGTAAAGTGTGACCATAGTCTTTTATTGCAGGTCTCCAGAGTGCCTCTCCAACCTAAGAGGCCTCCTTAAATACCTGTGCTCACAAGGGATTATGGGATCCCTTGGAACTCCAGGGGATGGGCCCTCTGGTGGCTGTATAGAATAAATACAAGTTTACATATATTAAGTTCCAAACATTACCAAGTTTGATTCTAGGTGACTGGGTGTCCAAGAGAGCTGTGTACACCTTGGAGTCATAGAAAACATAGAAAATAGCTGCAGGAGTAGGCCATTCGGCCCTTCGAGCCTGCACCACGAGTCTGAGGAGAACAAATGCTTATTGGAAATCTAAGGAGGAGAGATTTGTTTAGCACTGGAAATCGGTGTAAGGTGGCGACGTGAAGGGTATGCAGGCCCAAGGCTCATTGGGAATTGGTGCTTGGGCCTCATCTGCATAAAACTGGTGAGCTGCGGACGCCAATCGGGCATTCCCCTGCAGTTTGCTGCTCATGACCCTGGGAAAATCGTCCACCTCCAACACCAAGCAGGTTGGTCCTGGGAAGGGACACAAGTATAAACATGTTAACTTCCCTTTAAGGATGGCTGGAGGCCTTTGTAGACCTGGAAAACACCAAGCGACCTGGTCCGCCCAATTTATGATGCACTTGAAGCGGGCTCCTAAAACAGGCATAGGACCCTGATTAGCATATTAAAGGTGTCTAACACCAGTTTCAGGCGGTCATGGCTTAAAATTTGGCAGTTCCAGGGAGATCAGGCCCGAGAGATCCCGCACTCTAAAATTGGCATTCCCAACACTTGTATATTGCCAAATAAATGGAGTGTGAAGGGGACGATTTTCCCCTCCTAAAATGAATCTGTTCTGTGGCAGGACAATCCCTCATTGCACATCCTTATTGCCTATAGTATTTAAGGGATAATAAGGACACCATCTAGCATTTTCCAAAGATGAATGACTGACTGACATGTGAAAGATGTTAAGTGATGTGATTGATAACATGTGAAATGAATCTAAAGGACAGATTTCTTTTTTTTTAGTTATTATACAAGGTCAAAAAACCTTTCATCAGAGCCTCAGTTTATACATTTACAATTCAGTGTAATAAAGTGCAACGAAGAAACCTCTCACCCATAGGAACAGTTATGCACAATTTCAAAATTATTAACAGCTCTATAATTTGGTGTAGCCACCCACTCAATAGCTGACCTCTGAATCTTATATTCACAACATCATTTGGTAATGCTAAAATTCATCCCTGTAGATGTCACTTCCCATTCCTCTAACCTTTAACCTTCATTGCTTACGCGTGCATGAAAATGGGATTGTGCTAATCATTCGTGGACTGTATTTTCCGGTGATGTCTACCTCCGGTTTCGCCCCAGCAGGACGGCAATGGCAGCACTGAGCTCTTCCGGGAGGTCAGCTTCCAGCGTCCCGCAGGGGTGTTTGGTTAACTGAGGCGCAAACTGTTCCCGGGCGCAAACTTTACCGCCCCGACGCCATTACCGCCCCAAAATCTCCAAAGCCCAAAATCCAGCCCAATAAAGCTCCTTTCATTTTCAGGACCTGGTCGTCGAATTTCTGCTGAGATTGTCCCAATCTCCTGCCATAACTTGATTGGGACAATTGGGGGAAGATTGGGGCAACACCCTCCTGCTCCCTGAAGTTTATGTTTACAGCATTAAACAGCTGAAAACAATTGTTCGTGCTGTTTTTACATGGGTTCTGCTCAATCTCCCATCATAGTTACAGCAGGAGATTGGATGAGCCCCCACGGAAATTCAGGGCCATATAGTCTATCTGTAAATGTAGAAAATCTTACAGCTGTCACAATTCATGTCTGTACACTTGACTTCCTGTTGCCATGTTTTTCTGTGTTCACATTTTGCTGTTCTCACTTCATGCGTCCACATTTATAATGTGTTTTGCCCAATGTAAACTTGTCATGCTGATGGTGTAACAGCTTTCTCAGCTGCCTCTGCCTCCTCCTTGATTTTTCATCAGGTAAGTTTAATCTTTCTTATATGTCGCACTTTTTCAAAGTTACAAAGTGAATCTATGTTTCTCCCCTACTTTAAGCGTGCTGTTGCCTTTCAGTCTTGTTTCTGCTTGATCCTTCACCTCCTACTTCACTCACTCATTGGGGTAAGGTTACCATTGTTAATGTAATGAATGTAACAACTTAAAAAAAAATTCTCCCTGGCTTGTGCCAGCCCGAATGTAGGTGTCCCGAAATAATAAGAAAGAAACCAAGCACACATCCTAGCCTCCTGCTGTTGGCATCAACCCTCTCACATGCAGGGACCTTCTCTTGATAAATATCGTAATCGCGATCCTGCTCAAACTCGGCCAGCGCAGTGAAGTTCTCGATGCCAAACACTGCAACCGCTAAAACCTCTGTCCAGCTTGCCAAAAGTTAGTTGTTTGCCAGCCGTCACTTAACGAGGTCATTTGTAACGCGCGTCCAGCGTAAACAGGGACGGTAGCAACTCTCAAAATTACAGCGCTGACCTTACTGCCCCGATCCAACAGCCGCCATCTTATGTAGGGTCCTGTGAAGGGCAGTTCAGGCGCTCACCTGTTTCCGGCGAGAGCCTCATTACAGTATGCAAACCGAGGTCCAGGGACGTATGTATGACCCCAATGTAAGTTTTAGGTGCCAATAGCTGGAGCGGGTTAACCAGTGGCCCTAAAAGGAAGAGGTAAGTTTTTTAAATTTCTTTTGATTTTATGGGGCCAGGAGGAGCATGAATGCTTCTCCTAGCCTCAAAAAACTTCTGGCCCAAAGCTGGCTCATTCACACTCCCGCCCGCCCCCCACACCCCCACATCCCCACATCCCCGCGGCCACTATTGCCCCCTCCCCCTCCCTCACCCACCACCCCCAGTAAATTTTAGGCTCGGCTCAGCATCAGAGCCACTTAAGTTCCTGACCCCGACCCCCCGCTCCCCCCCACCCGGCATGCAATGTGAGCTTGCCGGCCTATTTTAAATAAGTCCCGGACCCCAAAATGGTTCAAGCCTCTCAGCAGGGACCTTGGGTGTGCGTTGAGACAAGATTGGGAGCTGCTAACACGAAATCTATTCAAACCTAAAATCAACCCCTAAATTTCTGGGAGTCGATTTTCAGCACCTGCCACACTGAAGTAGTTCATAGAGTTATTTCTCTCCCCTCTCCCCGCTGAGGCACTTTACCAGTTCTCCTCTCTGCAGCAGCAAATTTTCAGCTCCCTCCAGGCAAATATTAGCCTTTGTCCTCCTTTGTTCCCTCCTCATGTTCCTCCCCTCCTCTTCTGCTCCTCCTCTTCCATCCTTCCTCCTCTCCTTTTCTTCCTCTCTTCTTTCTTTCTCCTCCCCTCCTGCACCCTTTCCTCCCACTCCCCTAAAACCCCTTCTTCTCTCTCATTTGTCCTCCTCTAAACCTCTCTCTCTCTTCCCTCTCCCTTCTCTTCCCCTCATTCTCCGTTTTCCCCCTCCTCTCCACTTTTTTTCTCAGTAACTGATATTTCTAGTCAAACAAAATAAAACATTCAAAATATTATATATTTCACAATAATACGATTAAATTTATCCAGTAAATTGTCTTACGTGTATTTTAGTACCTTCATTAAAGTTTTATTTCAGGGCCTAAGGCTCTGCCAAAAGCCTGGGTTTCGACTAGATTTTTGTGCCAGTGGTGCTGTGCTGGTAGCTGAATTTGGAATGTACAGTCTGAGCATGTGCAGCGTACCTAATTTCTCAGGATGCATCATTATTATAGTGTCAGCTTAATGATTTTCAAAAATAGTTGAAGAAAAGCTAGAGAACAAACTTCCAAAGTTTTAGTTAGGTAATGTTGATTTTGACAGTTTTGTTTTACATCCGTTGTAGTTTCAAAGAAGTGCATGAAGCTGAGGATGTCTTTCCTCATGCTAATGTTAGTTCAACTTTCAAAAACACTAGTTTAATTTTGAAGCTAAGTAATAATGCCACTCTTGTTTTGTTTACAGTTGAAAACCTAAGTATCCTAATTATTAACATTAGTGAGACAGGTATTTAACCCCTGCCCCTAAACCCGGTGAGAATTGTGAGCAATTGTGATTTATCATCAATTATATCATTTTATTTTTGTCAATTTTGTGCTTGTCATGACCAAAGATGTTCATGTGGGCTAATGGAATTCTTTCTCCAACGTCCTAGCAAGAAAGTTGAATCCAAGGGGAGGCTGGAGGAAATAATAAAGGAAATGAAATTTTAGATAAGCATCTAAAATTTTATCTTATGTTCTTATGTTCTTATGATGATAGATTGAGACTTATGATGATAGATTGAGTCTTATGATGATAGATTGAGTAGACTGGGTCTTTACTCGTTGGAGTTCAGAAGGATGAGGGGTGATCTTATAGAAACATTTAAAATAATGAAAGGAATAGACAAGATAGAGGCTGAGAGGTTGTTTCCACTGGTCGGGGAGACTAGAACTAGGAGGCACAGCCTCAAAATACGGGGGAGCCAATTTAAAATCAAGTTGAGAAGGAATTTCTTCTCCCAGAGGGTTGTGAATCTGTGGAATTCTCTGCCCAAGGAAGCAGTTGAGGCTAGCTCATTGAATGTATTCATGTCACAGATAGATAGATTTTTAACCAATAAGGGAATTGAGGGTTACGGGGAGCGGGCGGGTAAGTGGAGCTGAGTCCACGGCCAGATTAGCCATGATCTTGTTGAATGGCGGAGTAGGCTCGAGGGGCTAGATGGCCTGTTCCTAATTCTTATGTTCTTATGTCATGGATATTATGAGGAAGTTAAAGGGAGACACAACACCAGGCCCAGATGGATTTCATACATGAAGAAGTGGCCAGCAAACTCAATCAACCTCCTACCACTAATAATTAGGGAATGTAATAATAATTAGGGAATAATAATTAAGTAATATATTAATTAGAGAATAATAATAAGGAAATTATTAGAAATAATGCTGATGATTTGCAAGCAGTGAACATAATACCAACATTAAAAGGGTTATTGGAATGATCAACAGGCCAATGAGCTTAATATCAATTGAGGGTAAAGTATTAAAAAAGCATCTTGAAAGAGAGGATAATGAAAAACCTAGATACAATAGTATGGTTAGATATGTATGGGATGGTGAGAGCGGGTCACATAGACTTATGGGAGGGAGGTCTTACCAAATTTTGTATTAATTTTTTTTTGAGAATATTACAGGCCTTGTTGACAACAGAAATATTGTGGATATGAAGTAGCTAGATCGCATCAAGTTTTTGATACTATGCCACACAAGAGATTAGTTCACAAGAGGCTGGTTTCTGAGGTGGATTGAAAATTAACTAAAGCGGAGAAGGTATCGGATGGCTATACGTTGCATCAAAATGGAAAGGGCTTACTAATGGGTGCTACAAGGATCAGTGTAATTGATGTTCCGAGTGTATATAAATAATTTTGAGCTGGGAATAAAAACAAAACTATCGACATTTGAAGAGGATACCAAATTGGAAGCGGGGGGGGAGGTCAAACTGTAACAGGAACAGGCAAATCAAATACAAATATAAAGGGATTGGCATAGGTTAGGAAGATGGGCTGATGATTGCCAAATGACATTTATTGTGGAAAAATGCAAGATAATGAGACTATGGAAGGGAAGCAAACTGGGAAGATAAACTAAATGGCTCTAGACTACTGAAAACCACTAACAGCACAAGCGAAGATAGCTAGCAAGATTTTGGGATGTACAGCCAGAGGCATAGAGTACAAATTCCAGGAGCTGGTAATAAGTCTGTACATAGTACTGATACAGGCACACCTGCAATACCGTGTACAATTTTAGTCACCATACTACATCAAAGGTATCCAGGCATTCGAGCAGTGCAGAAAAGGGCAACCAAAATAATGCCTAGCTCAAAATATCTAAGTTACAAGGTCAGGTTGAAGCGCCAGGGATTGTTAACCTCTGGAAGATATTATTCAAGTACTCAAGATTATTAAGGGAATAGCTAAACTGAATCCTGATAATATGTTTGCCACAACCTCTAGAATCAGCGGCAGGCGATAACAACGATAACTTCAGGGCATGCGTACCGAGCGGCCAGCCGGGGTAAAATTTAAAGGGGGAGGTGGCCGGCTGCTGCTTAAAAAAAAATCTGCTATTTCACTTTCCGCTCGGTTGCGCTTTGGTCGCAGGGTCGGCATCGCGATCGCTCAGCCCGGCACTCTGCTTGAATGTCAGGCTGATCACGCAGCACCCCTCCTCCCTGGTGGTCCAGGTAGGTGGGTTCTTATTATGCAGAGTATACAGCTTGGGCCTTTCCCTTTAATTCAGGGAAGAGCCCCTTGTACGCAGCAGCTCTACATGGGGCCAATGTGTAGCACTGTCGAGCCGTGCGCCTCACCCCCAGGTCCTCCATTTCCTTTAGAGGGCGGTAATCCAAATTTATCACGAGGGGCGAAAAAACTGCGCCTGGCAAAAAGTCTCGCGCGTCGCGAGTATTACCGCCCCCAAACGGAGCGATACCCAATTTCTAGGCATATTACTTTATGCAGGTAGTGGGGAATGTGTGGAATGGGCTGTCCAGGGAGACAATGGAGGCAGATAGTCTGGAATAAAATTAAGGGAGAAGTGATAGATATTTGAGGGAGTAGCTGATTGAGAGCTATTACTTCACGGAATCACCCAGGTGGACTGCACAGCTTTATTTAATCCTGCACTTTCCTATGTTCCCATTTCAATTAGTGTCAGCATCAAGCACTCCTGGAATGATTAAAGCAAAGCCAGGTATAAAATAAAAGTTCCTATAACCTGCCCCAAAATATATCGTAAGCCCTAGTCTGGAAAGAATACCATTACCACACGTAACACTTCCATTTCCTGCACCACTTGTCCCAATAATCTATTTATCATTCACTTTTCACGGATGTTGTGGCTGAATGCAACAGTACATGACTGAAAGTGGAGGTAGAGGAAAAGCAATTGCTTCAAGATATAAACTGATTTAAATTTCAGGCAAAATTGATGATGTCCTAATAGAATATTCACTGCTGCTAAACTGCAAAGGTTGTGATAACTTGATCTTTCAATGTGTTTTGGCTCTTTAGTGATGTTGTGTTGAATCGGATAACACAGAGCCTGGGACAAAATGTTCAGTTATATTCTCCAATTTAGATTTCATCAACTTCAGGGTTTTCATTTATCTACCATTGTGCAAAATTTAGGTGAGAGAGTGCATCTTTCATTGACTGTAAAGTAAGACACTCACAGACATATGGAGTAATGCAGTGTCTCTTGCTCTAAAAGCCGAACTCTGTTTTCTACTTCCTCTTTCTCCCCAATTCCCTGAGGAGGACACTTCCCCACCTCATATAAAACACTCAGTAAACAAGAAAGGCAGACAACTAGCACAGACTAGTTGGGCCCAAGGACTGATTTCTGTGCTGTATATTCTATGCAATTCTGTGTAAATTGAGCCCTAATGAGAAAAATTGGCTTGAATCGTAAAACACCAACGTTACGTACTTGGATTGGTGGGCTGAGAGTCCATGGGAATCATCAGTTTTGGGCGTGTTCCTCTTCGAGCCGCCAGAGAACGTTCTAACGTGGACATACTGCTTCCAACTTCATCAGGATCATGACCTTTAAACAAAATAATTGAAAGGTATTACCACTAGGTTTGTACAGAGACATCTCCAAGATTCAAAGTGCTACATCTATGTATCAATAACATATTAACGTTCCTGCGTCAACTTTCCATGTTATAAATTCCAATGTCTACAGTTAGAATAGAATCAGTCGATAGAAACTTCAGATATTGTAATGGTATCCTCCTGTGCTACCAAAGCATAGGACTATCTCCCTGTACTACCGTCAGCTAGTCAGTCATAGGCAGTCTCTTGGAATCGAGGAGGACTTGCTTTCACTCATATAGTGAGATCTTTGGTGGCTGAACAGTCCAATACGAGAGTCACAGACTCTGTGACAGGTAGGACAGATAGTCGTTGAGGGAAGAGGTGGGTGGGACTGGTTTGCCGCACGCTCTTTCCGCTGCCTGCGCTTGATTTCTGCATGCTCTCGGCGTTGCTGTAATACCAAGGTGGTGAACAATCCCAAGTGCAACTAAAGCTCACTGCTCCAACACAATACTGGTAAATATCAGAGCCCAGAAATTGCACAGTTCTTATAGACATAAAACTAAAAATGGAGCAAGCGTCATACTTTTAACACTTTAACCTCCGACCCGACCACAACCCATCAATTCCCCCATATAAATCAATGGGCCTGAGTTTATCATCCACATGGCATAAACATGTTTGGAAGTGGCTTAGTGAGTTGCAGTGAATGGTGAGACATAATGCACCCCGACCCCCACCCCCCTCCCCAGTCCCCCAATGGTGATGACTGTGAAAGGAATGGCTTGGACATTGTAGGGATGCTTTATGGTGCTGTTGTGGGGTGGTGCCAACCTGGTGCATCATGTGGCAGCCAGGGTGTACAGCATCAAGTGAAGTAAATGTGACCATGGTGCAGCCATCCCCGGTGCCCCGAGCAGCAATGTGGTCAGGTGCTTATGCCCTGTGTCCTTTGCAGCATCAGGTGATTGCGGAGAAGGTTGGTGCTGTTGTTGGTGCTGCTGGTGTGTTTAGTGATGTTGGTGTTGGGACTGATCATGGTAGGATACTGAGGACCAAGGTGAGATTTTTTTCAAGGGCACTGATACCGCTGCAATAGATGGCAGCTGGAGTTGAGATGACAGAAGCGATCTGTCAATGGTGAGTGAAGTTGTTCCAAGGGGGTGGACACTGGATAGAAAGTTCATTCCAAACACTTCAATCCTCTATAAAGCTGAAAAGTGTATTCCAACTCCTGAAGGCTCAGCTTCTAAGATTGGAAATTGAACAGCTGTGAAATGGTAGCTTTTATACCATGTTTTCAGGTGTCAACTATTCACAGCAATGGAGAGTCATTGAGAACCCGACACACTTACCTGACATGATCTCTGAGTGCCGGGAACCTCGTAAAAAAGCTGAAAAAATGGTAAGTACCTGGTAAAATGCCTTTTAAATATATTTAAACAAGCTGTTGACAATTTCAATTGGCTCCCCTGCCGCTTGGTGTCAGGTCTGTGAAGTTCAGGCAGACCTGACACTTGGGAAACTGACATGGAGGCGGGCTAAAAGTGCACTTCCGCCCCGCTGTCAATCACTGCCATTTTGACAGCTAACCAGCCTCCAAACTCACACAGCATCGGTAAAATGCCGGCCTGAGAGTGTACATTGGTAAAATTAGCCCGATAGTAATCTATGCACCGATTATAGACTTTGTAGGGATTTGGTGCTTGTATTATACAAGAACCTTTACATATACATGGGCTTACCTGAATGTGAGCCACTTTTGCTGGTTAACTGGTTCTCTGAGTGGCTGTGGCTGACAGGGGTTATATCCTGGCAGCTTTGTTGCATGGGTGAATCTCTCACAGATGGATCTGTGCCTGAGGGCTTTTCAATATTTTTCATCTCCATTTCTTCATGATGTATCCAGAGGTCTGGTGGCCTCAGGTCTTTTTGGCTGCCCTTTCTTTTGCCACCACTGTGTGCTGCACGTTTTCTGTGATGGGCAGATCATAAATTAAAGAATAATTAAATACCAGGACACGACAATGCAATAATCATATTTTTCTACCATTTATCTGTGAGTTTAAAACCAATTATGGAAGAAATTAATGAGGCCTGATCTTTCTGTGTGTCCATAAGGGAGAATTTCATGACAAATATATTTTGTCCTTTTACCCCTACATTTTAACCCTCTGTTTTCAGTAGTAGTCATCAGATCATAATCGATGTGGGAAATCCCTGGCCGACTTTATCCCCTCCCTATATCAGGGGCAATGAGACCAATTGCAGCATCCAAACTAATGCCTTGGCTGGGAACAGCTAACTCAGTACAAATCAGGAATTGACACTTAAAGACTGACTGCCTACTTCCACCTCCATAACATCACCTGTCTCTGCCACATCTGCTGCTGAAACCCTCATCCATGCCTTTGTTAACTCTAGACTCGTCTATCCCAGTGCTCTCATGGCCGCCCTCCACCTTGCATCGTCCATAAACTTGAGCTCATCCAAAACTTTGCTGCCCGTATCCCAGCTCACACCAAGTCCCGTTCCCCATCATAATCATCATCATAGGCAGTTCCTCGGAATCAAGGGAGACTTGCTTCCACTCTAAAAATGAGTCCTTAGGTGGCCGAACAGTCCAATACGAGAACCACAATCCCTGTCACAGGTGGGACAGATAGTCGTTGAGGGAAAGGGTGGGTGGGACTGGTTTGCCGCACGCTCTTTCCGCTGCCTGCAATTGGTTTCTGTATGCTCTCGGCGATGAGACTCGAGGTGCTCGCCGCCCTCCCAGATGCGCTTCCTCCACTTGAATGAAAGTCAACTGCATTAGATGGCAGTGTAACATCAGAACACCTATAAATTAAAGTTTATTAAACAATTTTAAAATGCATTTGAGATTAGCACATCTGGTCTTTGGCCAGGGACTCCCAGGTTGCACTTTACCAGGGAGGCTTTGAGAGTGTCCTTGTAATGTTTCCTCTGCCCACCTTTGGCTTGTTTGCTGTGAAGGAGTTCCGAGTAGAGCGCTTGCTTTGGGAGTCTCGTGCCTGGCATGCGAACAGTGTGGCCTGCCCAGCGAAGCTGATCAAGTGTGGTCAGTGCTTCAATGCTGGGGATGTTGGCCTGGTCGAGGTGGACACGTGTGCTCGCTGACCTACATTGGCTCCCGCTCCTGCAACACCTTGATTTAAAAAGTCCCATCCTTGTTTTCAAAACCCCCCCATGGCCTCGCTCCCCCCTATCTTGGTAACCTCCTCCAGCCCTATAACCCTCCGAGATCTCTGCGCTCCTCCAATTCTAGGCATCCCCAATTTTCTTCGCTCCACCATTGGTGGCCATGCCTTCAGTTGCCTTGGCCCTAAGCTCTAGAATTCCCTCCCTAAACCTTTCCGCCTCTCCATCGCTCCTCCTTTAAGATGTTCCTTAGAAACTACCTCTTTGACCAAGCTTTTGGTCATCTGTCTTAATATCTTCTCATGTGGCTCAGTGTCAAATTTTGTTTGATAAGCGTTCCTGTGAAGTGCCTTGAGATGTTTTACTACGTTATAGGCGCTATATAAATGCAAGTTTTTCTTGTTTTGTGTAATGTATTTGCTTCATGGGTTCTTTGCTGAAGAATTCATAGCAACATATTGCTATTAATAACTACAGGTTGAACCTCCCTTATCCAGAACTCCCTTATCCGGAACCACCCCTCGTCCAGAACCATTCTTGGCCACCGGGTGGCGCATGCGCAGAACTCCGACATGAACAAATCAAAGTCCTTCCTCGCTGCCAAGCCAGCCTGCCCCGATATCCCCTTGCTCAGTACCTGTACCATCCAATTTAACATGACCACCCCTCGTCCGGAAGAATCCCTTATCCAGAACAAGCCAGGTCCCAAGGGTTCCGGATAAGAGAGGTTAAACCTGTAGTTGGTTTATTAACAAAGGTTTAACAATCACACTATACATTACTAGTTCATCCACTCGGCTCACAACTGCATACCTCATCGTGGATGACCTAGACCCAACTGACTGGGATTTTATTGAGTCTTATGAATATCACGTGACTGGTTAAGCCACTCAGAATGCAACAGCTCTACAAACCTGTGTGCATACTCACAGGAGGGTACATTACCTTGTGGTTAGGTACAAAGCAGTGAATTGTCCCATATGGCAATCAGAAGAACTGTACCACTATTATATTAAATCCCTTCTGTTTTTGTTCTCACTGCTTTTGCTATCAAGATGAATGCTCTACATGGAATATCTACACTCTTCGTGGTCTAATATTTGTATAAAGATACAAAGAGGAAGAAAATTCCAGCAATAGATGCCCTGAATAAAGCAAATAATTGAATATGTAAAAAAGTCATCTAAAATACTGTGAACAAGATATGAACAAATAGGTAACTCAATTCTCATATTGTTACCACATTAATCAAATGTTGTCAACATGTTATAAGCTGAATCCTAGTAACATTAAATCCTCACTTGGGAATATTATATATAACCCATATTACTTTCGAGATGACAAATATAGTTTTCAGTTCCCTTGAAACAGACATAACATTGAAAGATAAATATTTTCTATTTATCTCCCTTGGTGCCTCTTCTACCCACTAATTGATAGAACTGTTCCTCTGCTTGAAAATGTCACAATGGAGGTCTGCAACCATGTGGTGTCTCCATTGTTAAATCAGATCTTATTATACCCCATCTCTGCCCTGTGAATTACTCAAGATCAGTGTTCCCTGTAAATTGGTGCATGGGTCCTTTAACTGGTTGCACGGCTCATTCAACCTTTCTCGCATGCAGAGTTATTTCCATTGTAAAGTCGGTGAGCGGCCTGCGTAGGACCTCTAGACCATGGCCATGCAGTTCAGTGGGAACGTTACTCATGGTACAGGACAAGTATCAAAAATAATTACCTAGGAACTGAGGTTCCCTATGATTAGCACAACATTCTTTCACCTCTGGTATTTGTGACTGGTTTCAGCCCTAGCTCGGAGATGGAAGTCTCTTCTCTCGGCCGACTATAAGTATCCAATGTAAAGTGCATTTGAGCGGTTTCAACCTCGCGGATACAAAGCCAGTGCAAATATGGTACTAAATTGCCAATCTCCCTCAGAAAGGGTACATGGATTCCTTGTATGAGAAGTATTCAAATTCACACTGGTACTGTAGGGTGTGTCTTTCTGACCTTGGGATTAAGGCATAACATTAAGCCAAAGAAGAAGGTGGTTTACTCTGCAGCAGGCTGTACTTTACCTGACCTGTGTGTGCTTGGTGTGTGAATTGGATAATAGAGTGCTCCTTTCCTCACTACTGACATCCATCACTTTGATTAATACAAAAATACACCTCAATAACATTGGTTAAGCCCTGTCTTGAGTCCTGCAATACAGGACAAGTGCACATGTACACCAGGAATGAGGGACTTCAGTTACGTTGATAGACTGGAGAAGCTGGGATTGTTTTCCTTGGAGCAGAGAAAATTGAGAGGAGATTTGATAGAGGTGTTCAAAATCATGAGGGGTCTGGACAGAGTAGATAGAGAGAAACCGTTCCCATTGGCAGAAGGGTTGAGAACCAGAGGACACAGATTTAAGGTGGTTGGCAAAAGAACCAAAGGCGATGTAAGAAAAACTTTTTTACAGAATGAGTGATTAAGATCTGGAATGCACTGCCTGAAAGGGTGGTGGAGGCAGACTCAATTTTATCTTTCAAAAGGGAGTTGGATAAGTATCTGAAGGAAAACAATTTCAGGGCTACGGGGAAAGGGCAGGGGTGTGGGACTAGCTGAGAGTCGGCACGGGCTCATAAGAACATAAGAATTAGGAACAGGAGTAGGCCATCAAGCCCCTCGAGCCTGCTCCGCCATTCAACAAGATCATGGCTGAACTGGCCGTGGACTCAGCTCCACTTACCCGCCCGCTCCCCGTAACTCTTAATTCGCTTATTGGTTAAAAATCTATCTATCCGTGACTTGAATACATTCAATGAGCTAGCCTCAACTGCTTCCTTGGACAGAGAATTCCACAGATTCACAACCCTCTGGGAGAAGAAATTCCTTCTCAACTCGGTTTTAAATTGGCTCCCCCGTATTTTGAGGCTGTGCCCCCTAGTTCTAGTCTCTCCGACCAGTGGAAACAACCTCTCTGCCTCTATCCCTTTCATTATTTTAAATGTTTCTATAAGATCACCCCTCATCCTTCTGAACTCCAATGAGTAAAGACCCAGTCTACTCAATCTATCATCATAAGGTAACCCCCTCATCTCCGGAATCAGCCTAGTGAATCGTCTCTGTACCCCCTCCAAAGCTAGTATATTCTTCCTTAAGTAAGGTGACCAAAACTTACTCAATGGGCCGCATGGCCTTCTTCCGTGCTGTAACCATTCTATGGTTCTATGATTCTATACATAGCTGCATAAACATTCAAGTCTACCACGCATCCCTAAATAGTGTTTAGGAACCCTGGTCAATTTTTCCCAACTTAACCCGGATGACATTCAGGCTTGGGTTGATAAGTGGTAAGTGCCACACAAGTGCCAGGCAATGACTATCTCCAACAAGCAAGAGTCTAATCACCACCCCTTGACATTTAATGGCATTACCATCACCAAATCCTCCACCATCAACATCCTGGGGTAACAATTGACCAGAAACTTAACTGAACCAGCCAGATAAATACTGTGACTACAAGAGCTGGTCAGAAGCTGGGTTTTCTGCGGTGAGTGTCTCACCTCCTTACTCCCCATAGCCTTTCCAGCATATACAAGGCACAAGTCAGGAGTGTGATGGAATACTCTCCACTTACCTGGATGAGTGCAGCTCCAACAACACTCAAGACACTTGACACCATCCAGGACAAAGCAGTCCGCTTGATTGGCACCCCATCCACTCTTTAAACATTCATTCCCACCATACACCGTGGCTGCAGTGTGTACCATCTACAAAAGGCACTGCAGCAACTTGCCAAGGCTTCTTCCGGAGCACCTCCAAAACCTGCAACCTCTATAATCTAGAACTACAAGGGCAGCAGGCATATGGGAACATCATCACCTGCAAGTTCTCCTCCAAGTTACACACCATCCTGAGTTGGAAATATATCGGCGTTTCTTCATCGTCGCTGGGTCAAAATCCTGGAATTCCCTGCCTAACAGCACTGTGGGAGTGCCTTCACCTCACAGACTGCACCAGTTCAAGAAGGTGGCTCACTGCCACCTTCTCAAAGGCAATTGGGGATGGGAAATAAATGCTGGCCTTGACGGCGACACACACATCCCGTGAACAAATAAAATAAAACCCAAGGATGCTGAGCCTACGAGGCGCCAGTGAAACGGTTCAGATGCAGCAAGGGTGTCGATAGGGTGAGATGAACTAAGGCGGGAGGAGGCTCGTGTGGAGCACAAAATTGGCATCGACCAGTTGGGCCGACTGGCCTGTTTCTGTGCCGTAACATTCCATGTAGCATCTTTATCACCACCCTGCCCGAGATTAGCTAAATCAGTAATTCAACCAGGGGCCATCCTGGTTTAGATGGCTCAGCTACTCACCGGATGAACTCACTAAGGTATCAGATGGATCCTTCAGAAGCTATCACAGAAAAGTGAGAATAAGGCATCAAAATAGTTAATAAAATATAAACATACTTCCTTTGCTGTGCTGAAGATCGACGGGTGCAGATCACGGCAACAACAATGACCACCACGACTGTTACTGCACCAATAGAGACCACAATGATCACCAGCAGATTACCATTCTTTTGAGGGGTCACACTGCCGTGAGGTGGGTGCATTTGACCAATTGGAGGCTCTGGAAGACAAACCATAAGAAGTATTGATATAAAAACTTAAGATTAGACCTTAAAACATAAAGTGAGGAGGTTGGAAGAATTTTCTGCATGCAAATAGCGATTAGAATATGGAATACATTATCACAAGTGTCGATTGAACCAATTATTTAAAGAAGAGTTAAGCACATGAAGAAGAAAAGTGCACGAGCAAAGAGCTACAGTAAACAGCTCTGGTGTGGAGCCAGCGGTGGCATAATGACAATGGGCTGAAGCAGCCTCCTCTTGACGCTTAAATATCTGTGCTTCTGTATGTTATTTTTGTGTAACTATAATAAAGATACGTTGTTCTGCTGGCAATGTCATAGAAACATAGAAACATAGAAAATAGGTGCAGGAGTAGGCCATTCGGCCCTTCTAGCCTGCACTGCCATTCAATGAGTTCATGGCTGAACATGCGACTTCAGTACCCCCTTCCTGCTTTCTTGCCATACCCCTTGATCCCCCTAGTAGTAAGGACTTCATCTAACTCCTTTTTGAATATATTTAGTGAATTGGCCTCAACAACTTTCTGTGGCAGAGAATTCCACAGGTTCACCACTCTCTGAGTGAAGACGTTTCTCCTCATCTCGGTCCTAAATGGCTTACCCCTTATCCTTAGTCTGTGACTTCCCCAACATTGGGAACATTCTTCCTGCATCTAACCTGTCTGAACCCATCAGAATTTTAAACGTTTCTATGAGGTCCCCTCTCATTTTTCTGAACTCCAGTGAATACAAGCCCAGTTGATCCAGTCTTTCTCGATAGGTCAGTCCCGCCATCCCGGGAATCAGTCTGGTGAACCTTCACTGCACTCCCTCAATAGCAAGAATGTCCTTCCTCAAGTTAGGAGACCAAAACTGTACACAATACTCCAGGTGTGGCCTCACCAAGGCCCTGTACAACTGTAGCAACACCTCCCTGCCCCTGTACTCAAATCCCCTCGCTATGAAGGCCAACATGCCATTTGCTTTCTTAACCGCCTGCTGTACCTGCATGCCAACCTTCAATGACTGATGTACCATGACAGCCAGGTCTCGTTGCACCTCCCCTTTTCCTAATCTGTCACCATTCAGATAATAGTCTGTCTTTCTGTTTTTACCACCAAAGTGGATAACCTCACATTTATCCACATTATACTTCATCTGCCATGCACTTGCCCACTCACCTAACCTATACAGCTCAATACAGATCAATGTGAGACCTTTAAAGCATAAGATAGGATACAAAACTACAACATTAACCTATAACATGGTGAATAAACAGCATGAATGTATTATTCCGCTCTGCTTATTTCTTATCTTCTTATCCTGCATGACATGGTTTTCTTTTAACTTCTCTATTTTCCCTTTTCTCTATTTCCCTATCTCCCTTTTTCCCTTTTCACAGGATTTGCAAATGTTTCCCACTGGAGAGCAAAAGAGGATGGAGCTTTGATGAAAGATTTACACTTTCACTGTGACTACTGGAACTGCCCCACCACCATGCTGCAAAAGGAGCAGAAATGCCAAGAATTAGAGGGGCAGGAGACTGCAATTCTCAGGCAGTAGGGCAAGAGATTGTGGTCTTCCAAGTAAGATCACCACCAAATATGATAGATTGGTAGGCCAGGCTAAACACAGTTCTCTGTAGTTTCTGTATGATTGACTATATTTCAAAAGTTGCTGAATTCCTATTAGCAATTCACTGGCAGGCCAGAAACACCCAGTTCCTTCTTTCCATTCATTCACTCAGTCGAAAGCAAATCACCATTGAACAACGGGTGCATTAAAAACAGGAGCGCTTTCGTTCCTTTGGAACATGCCTGTAGCATGCTGATAGCATCACAGCAGTGCTAGCTTGCCAAAAAAAGACAAGCGTCCTCGTGGTGACACCATCACAAGACTAGCATGCTGAAACTGATGAGGACTCCCTTTACATTTGGGGAAAAGAAAACCCGAGGATTTGCTTGTAAAGTCCGAGCAGACATGAAAGTCTGGATCGTGCCTTTGGCACGCTGGTAATGTCAGGAAATTGACAAAACTCTTTGTGACATCATCTCAGTTCCAGCTTGCTGCAACTGACGAGAGCATCTTCTTTCTTGCCCTGAAAGCAGCCCTGATGCGAATGACCTACAACAGCTCAACTGAAAGCCTGTAAATTAGAAGTAAGGCTTACAAAAGAACATAAGAAATAGGAGCAGGAGTAGGCCATTTTGCCCCTTGAGCCTACTCCGCCATTCAGCCCCTTGAGCCTACTCCGCCATTCAATGAGATAGTGGCTGAACTGATCATGGACTTAGCTCCACTTCCCTGCCTGTTCCCCATAACCCTTTACTCCCTTTACGCACAAAAATCTGTCTACCTGCGCCTTAAATATATTCAATGATCCAGCCTCCACAGCTCACGAGGGCAGAGAATTCCATAGATTTACAACCTTCTGAGAGAAGAAATTCCTCCTCATTTCAGTTTTAAATGGGCGGCCCCTTACTCTGAGACTGTGTCCCCTACTTTTAGTTTCCCCTATGAGTGGAAATATCCTCTCTGCGTCCACCTTGTCGAGCCCCCTCATTATCTTATATGTTTCAATAAGACCACCTCTCATTCTTCTAAACTCCAAGGTGTATAGGTCCAGCCTACTCAACCTATCTTCATAAGTCAACCCCCTCATCTCTGGAATCAACCTAGTGAACCTTCTCTGAACTGCCACCAATGCAAGTATTCTGTTATGTATGTAATAACTCGATAGACTGAATACTATAAACTAACACAGGCACAAACCTGGCTCAGCTTTAATCGGGCTCTGAGTGATCACCTTACATGATTGCTTGCCTTTTGTACCTGGCCTGCACACCAGTGTGCACAGTCCAATGACCTCCGACAGTCACGCCACCTGGTGGCTAGTAACCCCAAGCATATATACATGATATATACCCTTCCCTAAATACGGAGACAAAAGAACATAAGAACATAAGAATTAGGAACAGGAGAAGGCCATCTAGCCCCTCGAGCCTGCTCCGCCATTCAACAAGATCATGGCTGATCTGGCCGTGGATTCAGCTCCACTTACCCGCCCGCTCCCCGGAACCCTTAATTCCCTTATTGGTTAAAAATCTATCTATCTGTGACTTGAATACATTCAATGAGCTAGCCTCAACTGCTTCCATGGGCAGAGAATTCCACAGATTCACAACCCTCTGGGAGAAGAAATTCCTTCTCAACTCGGTTTTAAATTGGCTTCCCCGTATTTTGAGGCTGTGCCCCCTAGTTCTAGTCTTCCCGACCAGTGGAAACAACCTCTCTTCCTCTACCTTGTCTATCCCTTTCATTATTTTAAATGTTTCTATAAGATCACCCCTCATCCTTCTGAACTCCAACGAGTAAAGACCCAGTCTACTCAATCTATCATCATAAGGTAAACCCCTCATCTCCGGAATCAGCCTAGTGAATCGTCTCTGTACCCCCTCCAAAGCTAGCATATCCTTCCTTAAGTAAGGTGACCAAAACTGCATGCAGTACTCCAGGTGCGGCCTCACCAATACCCTATACAGTTGCAGCAGGACCTCCCTGCTATTGTACTCCATCCCTCTCGCAATGAAGGCCGACATTCCATTCGCCTTCCTGATTACCTGCTGCACCTGCAAACTAACTTTTTGGGATTCATGCACAAGGAGCCGGCGCCTCACAACTTGAGCCGCCTCGGGGAAATCCCCTCCGTGCCTTTCAGTTCCGCGCGGAGGGGTTTCCTGTACGGGCTGCTCCTGCACACTCTCAACTTTGCCATCCTCGCCGGCCGTCCGGACACGCCATGGCGTACCATCTTGCCGTCCGGAGGAGGCGGGAGTCCCCGATGGAGGGCACTCTATGCGGGAGTCCTCCCACTATTCATCGGGGACTTGGCCTGGAGGGTGGTGCACGGAGCAGTGCCATGCAACAAAATTTTAAGCCGGTTCACGGACTCCCAGGCCGCCTGCAATTTCTGCGGTCTGGAGGAGTCCGTGTTCCATGTTTTTATTGAGTGCACGAGGTTGCAGCCCCTGTTTCATTATTTAAAGGGGCTGCTCCTGAAATTCTGGCTGCACTTCAGTCCCACTCTCCTGATCTTTGGGCACCCTGTGCGAAGGTGAGCGGGTAGGTCCGAGGGCCTCCTCGTAGGACTGCTCCTGGGCACGGCCAAGGGTGCCATCAGCAGGTCCAGGCAGCGGGCGGTCGAGGGGGTCGTTCAACCTGACTGCCTGCCTCTCTTCCGCTCTTACATCCGGTCCAGGGTGTCCTTGGAGATGGAGCACGCGGTGTCCACCGGTACGCTCGCGGCCTTCCGCGAGAGGTGGGCACGGAGGGACTGGAGTGCATCATCACGCCCGGCAACCAAATTTTAATTTGATTTTACGTTTTAAAGTTTAATTTGTTTTAATTGCCGGTGCTTTTAGTGTCCCCCTCCCCTTTTATAGGGGGCACTGGAGGAAAAAAAAAATTTGATTTTAGTGCCCAAAAAAAAACCAAAAAAAAAGAAAAACACAAAAAAAAACACAAAAAAGAAAAAAAATGGGCCTTGTAAATATCTGGTGTGTCATCCAGGTCTGGTGGCACTGATTAATGTTTATGTTTTACAGGTAAACTCCAAAAGAGTTTCATGTACAAGGACCCCCAGGTCCCTCTGCACCGCAGCATGTTGTAATTTCTCCCCATTCAAATAATATTCCCTTTTACTGTTTTTTTTTCCCAAGGTGGATGACCTCACACTTTCCGACATTGCATTCCATCTGCCAAACCTTAGCCCATTCGCTTAACCTATCTAAATCTCTTTGCAGCCTCTCTGTGTCCTCTACACAACCCGCTTTCCCACTAATCTTTGTGTCATCTGCAAATTTTGTTACACTACACTCTGTCCCCTCTTCCAGGTCAGCTATGTATATTATAAACAGTTGTGGTCCCAGCACCGATCCCTGTGGCACACCACTAACCACCGATTTCCAATCCGAAAAGGACCCATTTATCCTGACTCTTTGCTTTCTGTTAGCCAGCCAATTCTCTATCCATGCTAATACATTTCCTCTGACTCCGTGTACCTTCATCTTCTGCAGTAACTTTTAGTGTGGCACCTTATCGAATGCCTTTTGGAAATCTAAATACACCACATCCATCGGTACACCTCTATCCACCATGCTCATTATATCCTCAAAGAATTCCAGTAAATTAGTTAAGCATGATTTCCCCTTCATGAATCCATGTTGCGTCCGCTTGATTGCACTATTCCTATCTAGATGTCCAGCTATTTCTTCCTTAATGATAGTTTCAAGCATTTTCCCCACTACAGATGTTAAACTAACCGGTCTATAGTTACCTGCCTTTTGTCTGCCCCTTTTTTAAACAGAGGCGTTACATTAGCTGCTTTCCAATCTGCTGGTACCTCCCCAGAGTCCAGAGAATTTTGGTAGATTATAACGAATGCATCTGCTATAACTTCCGCCATCTCTTTTAATACCCTGGAATCCATTTCATCAGGACCAGGGGACTTGTCTATTTTGAGTCCCATTAACCTGTCCAGCACTACCCCCCTAGTGATAGTGATTGTCTCAAGGTCCTCCCTTCCCACATTCCTGTGACCAGCAATTTTTGGCATGGTTTTTGTGTCTTCCACTGTGAAGACCGAAGCAAAATAATTATTTAAGGTCTTAGCCATTTCCACATTTCCCCATTATTAAATCCCCCTTCTCATCTTCTAAGGGACCAACATTTACTTGAGTCACTCTTTTCTGTTTTATATATCTGTAAAAGCTTTTACAATCTGTTTTTATGTTTTGCGCAAGTTTACTTTTGTAATCAATCTTTCCTTTCTTTATTGCTTCCTTAGTCATTCTTTGCTGTCGTTTAAAATTTTCCGAATCTTCTAGTTTCCCACTAACCTTGGCCACCTTATACGCATTGGTTTTTAATTTGATACTCTCCTTTATTTCCTTGGTTATCCACGGTTGGTTATCCCTTCTCTTACCGCCCTTCTTTTTCACTGGAATATATTTTTGTTGAGTACTATGAAAGAGCTCCTTAAAAAGTCCTCCACTGTTCCTCAATTGTGCCACCATTTAGTCTGTGTTTCCAGTCTACTTTAGCCAACTCTGCCCTCATCCCACTGTAGTCCCCTTTGTTTAAGCATAGTACGCTCGTTTGAGACACTATTTCCTCATCCTCAATCTGTATTACAAATTCAACCATACTGTGATCACTCAATCCGAGAGGATCTTTTACTAGGAGATCATTTATTATTCCTGTCTCATTACACAGGACCAGATCTAAGATAGCTTGCTCCCTTGTAGGTTCTGTAACATACTGTTCTAAGAAACAATCCATTATGCATTCTATCAATTCCTCCTCCAGCCTACCCCGTGCGATTTGATTTGACCAATCGATATGTAGGTTAAAATCCCCCATGATTACTGCCATTACTTTTTTCACATGCCTCCATTATTCCCTTGATTATTGCCCGCCCCACCGTGAAGTTATTATTTGGGGGCCTATAAACTACGCCCACCAGTGACTTTTTCCCCTTACTATCTCTAATCTCCACGCACAATGATTCAACATTTTGTTCATTAGAGCCAATATCGTCTCTCACAACTGCCCTGATATCATCCTTTATTAACAGAGCTACCCCACCTCCTTTCCCTTCTTGTCTATCTTTCCGAATCGTCAGATACCCCTGTATGTTTAATTCCCAGTCTTGGCCACCCTGCAACCACGTTTTTGTAATGGCCACCAAATCATACCCATTTGTAATGATTTGTGCCGTCAACTCATTTACTTTATTTCGAATGCTGCGTGCGTTTAGGTAGAGTGTTTCAATACTGGTTTTTAAACCATGATTTTTAGTTTTTACCCCTCCTGCAGCCCCTAGATATTCAGTGGCCCTTTTTGTTTTTGCCTTGGGTTTCTCTGCCCTCCACTTTTACTCATCTCCTTTCTGTCTTTTGCTTTTGTCTCCTTTTTGTTTCCCTCAGTCTCCCTGCATTGGTTCCCATCCCCCTGCCATATTAGTTTAACTCCTCCCCAACAGCACTAGCAAACACTCCCCCTAGGACATTGGTTCCGGTCCTGCCTAGGTGCAGACCGTCTGGTTTGTACTGGTCCCACTTCCCCCAGAACCGGTTCCAATGCCCCAGGAATTTGAATCCCTCCCTGCTGCACCACTGCTCAAGCCACGTATTCATCTGAGCTATCCTGCGATTCCTACTCTGACTCGCACGTGGCACTGGTAGCAATCCCGAGATTACTACTTTTGAGGTCCTACGTTTTAATTTAGCTCCTAGCTCCTTAAATTCGTCTCGTAGGACCTCATCCCCTTTTTTACCTATATCGTTGGTACCAATGTGCACCACGACAACTGGCTGTTCACCCTCCCTTATCAGAATGTCCTGCACCCGCTCCGAGACATCCTTGACCCTTGCACCAGGGAGGCAACATACCATCCTGAAGTCTCGGTTGCGGCCGCAGAAACGCCTATCTATTCCCCTTACAATCGAATCCCCTATCACTATTGCTCTCCCACTCTTTTTCCTGCCCTCCTGTGCAGCAGAGCCAGCCACGGTGCCATGAACTTGGCTGCTGCTGCTCTCCCCTGATGAGTCATCCCCCTCAACAGTACTCAAAACGGTGTATCTGTTTTGCAGGGGGATGACCGCAGGGGACCCCTGCACTACCTTCCTTGCACTGCTCTTCCTGCTGGTCTTCCATTCCCTAGCTGGCTGTGGACCCTTCACCTGCGGTAAGACCAACTCACTACACGTGCTACTCACGTCATTCTCAGCATCGTGGATGCTCCAGAGTGAATCCATCCTCAGCTCCAATTCCGCAACGCGGTCCGTCAGCAGCTGGAGGCGGATACACTTCCCGCACACGTAGTCGTCAGGGACACCAGAAGTGTCCCTGAGTTCCCACATGGTACAGGAGGAGCATATCACGTGACCGAGCTCTCCTGCCATGACTTAACCCTTAGATACACTTAAATTGGCAACAACAATGCTAAAGTTTACTCACTGTTATAGAATAGAAGACCAAAACTGTACGCAGTACTCTAGGTGTGGCCTCACCAATACCCTGTACAGTTGTAGCAGGACTTCTCTGCTTTTATACTCCATCCCCATTGCAATAAAGGCAAACATTCCATTTGCCTTCCTAATTACTTGCTGTACCTGCATACTGACTTATTGTGTTTCATGTACTCCAGGTCCCTCTGTACTACAGCACTTTGCAATTTTTCTCCATTTAAATTATAATTTGCTTTTCTATTTTTTCTACCAAAGTGGATAACCTCACATTTTCCCACATAATGGGCCCAAGTTTCCACATGATTTGCGCCTGATTTTTAGGAGCAACTGGTGGAGAACGGACTAACTTAGAAATCGCAATTCTCCACATTTTTTTTTCTGCAGTTCTAGTCAGGTAGAACAGTTCTACTTTGGAACAGAATTTTTTCTTCAAAAGGGGGCGTGTCTGGCCACTGACGCCTGATTTGAAAGTTTCCACAGTGAAAATATACTCCAAACTAAAGTAGAATGGAGCAAGTGAAGATTTTTGTAGAACTGAAAAAACCTGTTTTACACATTAAAAAATCAGGCACAGGTTACAAATTAGGCGTCCAGAACGAGGTGGGGGGAAGGGAAGTCATTAAATTCTATCATAAATCCTTATTTATACTTATACAAATATTATACCAATAAATCCAACCTGAATAAACATTTATAAGCAAAGAAAAGATTAAATAAACCATCTTCCTACCTGTGTGAAAGTGCTTCAGGCAGGCCTTTCGGGACCGAAGGCTGAACGGGCCAGCCCGAAATTTCAGGCAGGGCCCGTCCCCAGCATTAGATTTACAGGAAGGTGGCGTTGGGTTGGGTCGGGTCGGGGAGGTTCGGTTCGGTTCGGGTCGGGGGGGGAGGGAGGGAGGGAGAGAGAGGGAGGGGGGGAGGGAGAGAGAGAGGGAGAGGGGGGGAGGGAG